>NW_027052565.1:7500-307500 GCF_958450345.1 Calliphora vicina | reverse complement strand
AAGCAAATGATAATTAAGGCAAGTTAATTTGTATATTTAAAACTCAAATCAGTCTGTATCTAACGAACACAAAAAGGTTGACCAATCGTGCTTTCAAAGAACGGCTTATTTCAAATATTTATGTTACAAAACTAACTTCTTAACAATTATCGTTATGGCTTAACTAGAACATTTTATTTGTTGTTAACCTGACAAATGTCGTTATTTACCGACTATTTTTAACGAAAATAATCCGTATAATTCAATTCGGATTATCTCTTAACGATAAGTATTGTTAACTTATGAATTTTGATAACATAACGACAAAATTTTGTCGTTAAAAAGTTATTGAATTCCGGTACTGTGCTTCCACAAGTATCGTTCTCTACCCCAGCAGAAAACTTCACTTTTATGTTTTTAATATTTATTTTGTTATATTTTTGTGTCTTCTTTGAACAAATATTTTATGGATTCAAAAGTAAACGCCATACAGCTGTTTGGCTTACAGCATTGCCAACACGATATAAGTACATCTTTTTGTATGTTTTTATTTTAAATTTTAGTATCAACTTATACAATGGCAACCACGGCTACGTAGAGATTTGACAATAGAAGTGACATCGTAATATTTCGGCGTTGACTAAACGCAATGCCGTAGTGATTTATAAAATTTTATATTTTTTGTTACGCGTTCACAACAGCGTTATTGAAGCGTTTAACGCAAGTGATTTACAAAATTAGGGCCTAAATAATATTTAACATGAGCAAAAGTCAATAAAATAAGAACTTTTCATTGTATTTCGAATGTTATTAACATTAAAATTTATAAAAATATGCATGCAAAAATGGAATACACAAAATTTTAAAGACTTTTGCTTTTGCTAATTATTACAACAACAAAAAATAGAATAAAAAATTTAAGAACAAAAGTTGATAAATAACAATAGTTAAATGATTTTTTCCACGTTTTAACAAGATCACGTTCTTTTTAAGATTATGAGGGAATTAATTACTTGTTAAAAGAAACATAAACTACATTTAACACTAACAATTTTTAAACACTTTTCTTTTTAAAATATAATTTATGTAGATATTGCTGATATTAAACATTTTTCTTTTTTCTTTTACTAATTTTCTTTTCTAAATTTTGCTATAGTTTAACATCGTAATATAATTACTTCTTTTAATAATTTTTCAATATTTTTCTTTTGGACACTTTTGGTTTTTAAAACAATTCTTTTCAGGATAAAATTTTGATATTAAATATCATTTAAATATATTAGAACTATATATTTTTTTTATTGCTGCACTTCACTCAATCAAATTGTATTGCTATCACTTGCTCTAATTAGACTGAAGACCATTAAATCAATTTGTAACCAGTAGAGATTATATTGTTGGTGTCATAAAAATAAATGTTAAAGAGAGGATTAAATTAAAGCTTCTTCTTCACCTCGGAATCACCAAGAGAAATTAATCAATTTGTTATTGTGTATTAGGTGCCAAATCTAGATTTACAAGAATAAAAGATACCCAATAAGAATTTATATAAAAGAGTAATTAAATAATTAAAATTTAATTACTGGGGAGTAAAAAACTTTGAAATTAGGTTCAATTGCATTAAAGCCTATTGGAAAGGGCATTCTGCAATTATGATGCTCAGATCTATGCTTTATTTATGATGTTTAATTTAGTATCTGGGAAATCCAATTTTAAAGCACTTTTACCAATGCAAATTAAGTCTAATTTTAAGAAACTTTAAGGCCCTAATTTTGTAAATCACTTGCGTTAAACGCTTCACCAACGCTGTTGTGAACGCGTAACAAAAAATATAAAATTTTATAAATCACTACGGCATTGCGTTTAGTCAACGCCGAAATATTACGATGTCACTTCTATTGTCAAATCTCTACGTAGCCGAGGTTGCCATTGTATAAGTTAATACTAAAATTTAAAATAAAAACATACAAAAAGATGTACTTATATCTACCGTCTACCGTCTATTTTTAACAACACTTTATGTTGCTTCTATTTTTAATTATATTACGGAATCAATTTTAATTTTAATAGATGCTTATCCTGAAGTATAATGGCGGACAAATGGTAGTTTTGCTACCAAGAAAGCTCGGTTCAGACTCCAAATCTTGGCGCGGAAAATGATTAGCATTTTCGCTTCAAAAAGGGAATACCAAAATTGGTAATAAAAAAACAGGTAAACGTCAAACAAGAGATAGCTCAATAAGTGTGGTAAAAATATCTTTACCTATAGATGGCGTCTACTCATCAACGAAAAGAGCGTTAGCATTGTAAACAATTCAAAAAGAAAAATAAAGCAAAACAAATCAAGTACAAGAAATACAAGTACAAGCTCATTACAAAAGTGAGTAGTGAACTTTTACTGTGGATTTCTTGTTTATGAGACAACAAGGTATACTCCGGAAAATACAAAGTTTGGCAACAAATTACTAAACGGGTTTTTACATACTTAATTTCCGATTGTTGTAGAGCTAAAGTGGGACAGTTGAAACTAGTTTTGTGGTGGGGGTGCGTTGCTTTATAAAAACGAAAAATATATGAAATTACTCTCATAGCTCTTGCAAGATCGGAAAAACGACTAAGAATATCTTCTAATAATTGGTTTAAATGTGCTTTAATGGGTTTAACTTCCCCCGAAGTGTCTATAATTGGGAACATTGAAGGCCATGTAGAATTGGATAGTCTAAGTGGTCCATGCCACCACAAATCGTTGGAGACCAGTTCGTTGGTCATAACACCACGAGATCCTAAATCAGCTGGGTTGTCTTTAGAACTCACATGACGCCATTTATCGTTTCTAACCTTGTCTATTATAGACGTGATCCTGTTTGCAACAAATGTATTCCAGTGAGAAGGATGTTTTTGCAACCATGCTAACACGATCGTCGAATATGTCCAAAAATGAAGTTCACATCTTTTTAAAGTAACTTGGGAGAGAAAAGACGAGACCAATTTGGCTAACAGTTCTGCACCACAGAGCTCTATTCGGGGAAGTGTCAGAAATTTGACAGGGGCTACTTTAGTTTTAGAGAGAAGTAAATGAGAGGATATATGGCCGTTTTCGTCTATCGTTCGAATATATAAAGTAGCAGCGTATGCCTTCTCTGAGGCATCACAAAAACCGTGTAGTTCGACAGTATATGAGGGGTTGTAACTGACAAAACGGGGAATTTTTATACGACCGATATTGGGATAATCATCTAGGAACACAAGCCAGCTCTTCATGGTTTCAGGCTTCAGGTTTTCGTCCCAATCAATTCGATCTTTTAAAACCTGTTGCATAATCATTTTGGCAACTATAATTTTTGGTGATAACCATCCAGGTGGATCAAACAACCTCGCTATGTCAGACAAGACTGTTCGTTTTATAATATTATCACGAGATGGTTGTATAATGGGATTAAAAAAGAAGAAATCAAGACCTGCGATCCATCGAAGACCCAGGATTTTTGTTGTGGTTGTGTCCCCTAGCTTTAATATGTCAGACGTGAGAAGATATTCGGGGTTTATACCATTTAAAAGGGAATTCGTATTGGAAATCCACTTGCGAAGGAAAAATTTAGCAGAATTTAAGACCTTTATAAGCGCATCTCTAGATTTTAGAGCCAGGAATATATCATGGGATCCAGCTAGGACGTCAGCTACATACATATGATTTCTTAAGATGTTAGAAACCTAGGGGTAATCATTATAACACTGCTTAGCAAGTTCGTGCAGAGTTCGTATGGCAGGGTATGGGGCACAGTTAACACCAAATGTTACGGTTTGTAGCTCCAAATAAGGTGAATTTCGGAAAATAATCCTTAGAAAGGGGGTGTGACGTTTATTAACCAGTATCTGATGATACATTTTTTCAATATCGGCATTGAAAACGTACCTAAACAGACACCAACGAGTAATGAGTACAGTCAAGTCCTGTTGTGGAACAGGTCCAGGATATAAGACGTCATTTAGACTCAATCCTGTTGAAGTTGGGCTAGAAGCGTTGAACACAACATGAAGTTTCATAGTTGTGCTTTCGGATTTGAGCACATGATGTGTAATGATGGGGTAAATAGTATGATGAGCTAGGGGTATCATTTATATCTGGTGTTACCGCAGTCATATGACTGAGAAGAGAATATTCTTCTATTACTTTATCGTATTCAGATTTATATTGGGGGTTTCTTAAAAGCCTAGTCCCATTTCTAATAAATAGAGCCAACGCCGAATTTCGTGAGTGACCAAGGGGTAAAACATTAGAAAATTCCGGCTTAAAAGGGAGAGATACGACGAAGATATAAATTTTCGCAAAGGTGGTCTTCCCTAGACATAGTTAGTAATTCAGGTACCTCCTCAAGTTCCCAAAATTTTGTTATTTGTTCATTTAGGTCCAAAGTGTTAATAAAGGACGATACAGAGTTCAAAGTACGAGTAGGGGAGTTTAATCTGCCAGTGACGATCCAACCGAAAATGGTACGTTGAGCCACAAGTGACTTCTGATGGTCCCAGCGAACGCCATCTCTTATAATTTTAGGGTAGACATCGCAACATATCAAAAGTTCAACCTTTGAGGTTTTAAATGAATAGTTGTCCGCCAAAGGCAGATCGGAAAATTTCGCGTTCATAAGATCCGACATATCATAGTAAGGTAAATCTCCAGTTAGTTTGTTGATGACATATCGTCGTCCCGAAGTTATCTTCACGTATATCACAAAATCAAAAAAAATGAGAATGATCTATCGATCTGTTCAATCGACAGGTTTATATCTTTTTGAAATTAGATTACAAAGCAGGAATCTAAACGCTTTGACTACATCACTTCGTTTATTTTCATATTTAAAAAATGATTTTATTTTCAAAATTGTTTGTTCACCAATGGTGAATTATATTAGTTGAATTCTATTGGAGTTGCAAATAGAAAGAGTACAGACAAAACATATCACTAATGTTTTCTTTTAAAATTTAGAAAATTATAATTGGTAATTTTTGTAAACTTTTTAAATTAATGAATTAATGAATTTTAGGTCTAAAACCCTAGCTGTTAGTACCTTTTGATTTAATCTTATAATTTATTATGATTTTAAATTTTTATAAATAAATAAATGAATTTAGAAATATTTATCCTAAACGTACTGAGGATATCTAAGTTAATGAGTGTGCTTCTGGAAAAGCTATGTGAACCATATTAGCTAAACAAATAAATATTAAAGCATTTCAGTACTATTTTGTAGGTCCTCTTTATTCTAAATCATTAAATACAATCAAATACAAAGTGGATTTGAATTAGAGTAATGGGTACATCATGTTAATTTTCATTATAATTATTGAACCTAACTAACAACATAGAGTTTGTGCATGGTATATGGGTGAGTCAAGGATCGAAGAAATAGAGACAAAACTATGATTAAAATCGAATAAAATAAATACAAGTGGAATTCATCGTACCGCAATTTTTTATTGCTTACCACTTGGAAGCATGTTTGTGGGTGTTTTCATTAAGTTTTTCTTTTCTCTCTTAAATTTGATAATTCACCTAAGAAGCGCCTTTTTCGAAGTACATTAAAAATCTTATTTTCCTTAAGTGCTTTGATATAAGCTCAATTTTAACTGGATTAACACATAAAAGTTTAATTTCTACTTCTACTTCACGACTGCCAAATATGAACTGTCAATACTAATGTTTATCAAAACAAAGTAGTATACCTTCTCGGCGGACACCTTGTACATTGGGTACATTTTCTTTATTTTGGCTGTACTTGTCAGCCTAACCACTAAATCCGAAAAGTTAATATTAAATATTGTTACGTTTTAACCTTTTCAAAACGATGGTTTATTTCCTTTAAATAAACCGGATACTTTTGATTGCAAAGAAAAGCCGTTTAGTAGTTTGAAAATTGTAACAAGTCTTTATTTATTTAAAATGTACAACAACAGAATTAAATAGTCACTCAATGTTTTTTATACATGTTTATAAATTCGCAGAAATACAGGCACACTTTATAATGTACACGAATTCACTTGAAAAAACACAGCCGTTAAAATTGTAATATTTAAATTCAAGTACAATTTCGTATGTCAATATGTAAATTTTACGATTATCTTAATTTCAAATATTATTTGTTTTAAATTTTAGTATTATTATTTACTACTGTTAAAAATTTGTTTCAATTATTTAAATTGAAAGTATTTTTTACAATATTTCTTATGAGAGCCTAAACCCTATGTCTGTTGTCAAAAATCGTATGTGAATAGGATTTAATTAATTGATACACAGTACTACATAATTTAACACATCCCCGCTTTCTCAACTGCGTGAGTTACGTCACTCTAAATCATACATTTCGTAGAGTGTCACTAATTACGGTTTATTTTTGATTTTTGGAGCTTAAAAGGTATATATGTATTTAAATAAGGCTTAGATATTGGACATTTAATTTTGCCAATTATTATTTTAAAAAAATCACATCACAAACAAGAACAATTTATACAAAAAAATGTATCAAAGTGAGATTTTATTTTAAGAATTGTTTGGATACCATGCAGTCAAAACCCTTCGACTATAGCAGAATGTTTGTTTTCCTGTTTATAAAATTATTTTTATTTTCAAAATGAGTTTTTCAACAATTCACCATTAGTTGAATTCCATTTGTGGTGAAAATAGTTTGCTACAGTATAGACAAAAACCTTAACCCTTATTTGGTATATATTATGACAAATAGTAAATTTATTTAATACGTGAGTCGTAACTAGAGATGCTAATCGGGACTGATTTTTAAAAATCCCGACCCGGGGTTTCGGGATTTTCTAAAATCCCGAAAATTATAAGAAAGAAACGTACAGAATTTACAATTGAAATTAAATTTTTTATTTAGCAATTAATTTTTATTAGACACTAAGAAGCATATAATACTTTCATGAGTACATTATATAAGGAGAAATAACAATACAGTATGTACATTAGGCCGGGTCGATTTGTATGGACGATCAAAACGTAAAAAATCGTATAGCAGAAACGCAATCTACGCAAAATTCTATGAAATTATCCCCAAGAAACCATAGGTCTAAAATCAAATCCTATCTTGCGCATTTCGTCTTTTATCCAATAAAAAAAACTATTTTAAAAAAATATATACTGAAATATCATTGGATAAAAGACGAAATGAGATAGGATTTGATTTTAGACCTATGGTTTCTTATTAGAATTTTCCGTAGAATGCGTTTCTGCTATACGATTTTTCGTGAAAAAAAATCTACATACTGGTGAAAAACCATACTTACGGCCATTCTCACAATGTACGATTAAAAGTTAACGTGAACTTTAACCGCAAGTTAGGCTAATTTGAATTTCACAATGTACGATTAATTCTTAATTGACACTATTTAACAACAAAGTTGCTGTTAAATATAACCGAACAAATTTCGCCGGTTAGCATCTTAATTGTAAGAAATATAATAAAAGAACATGGAAAAACATTTATATTTTTGTAATATTTAGAATTTTTAAAAGTGTAAAGCGAAGAAAAGTAAATTTTGCACGGGGTGATCCATATACCACCCGGATATTGCACTTACAAACCAAACAACAAATGTGCACTTTTGCTTGTTGGTTTTCAGTAATTGTTGTTCAGTTTGTTCTGTAAATTTTACAGTTAGGTACCTTAATATTTTTGAGTTTTATACGTTTTTTTTATTATACCACTAAGAAAACACAAACTATTATTTTTTATGCCGTCTTTTAGACAATTTGTTATATTTCAATCTTTCATTACACTATTTTTCGTAAACAAATGCATGCATTATTGCCATACTTTCTACTGAATGCTTTGGTTAAGTAATCAAATGATGGTGAAACGTAAATCGGTAACCGTTGGTTAAATGGTCCCCGTTAAACAAACCGACAATTAGTTAATTTCCCGGTTAAAATGAAATAATCGTACATTGTGAAAATGGCCGTTAAGTATAAAAAAGTGTTTATTTTCAATAGCTTCTTAAGAATACTATTGCATCTACGGGATTTACGGGAATGGGATTCCCCGTTTAGCATCTCTAGTCGTAACTTATTGATATTGTTTTCTAGATTCATATGATTTATTCGCAGTAATGATCCTAGAAACATTAAAAACAAATTTGATGTATGTGGTTTAAAAAATGCTGGTTCTTAATTATAATGATATGCAATTTTTGATTTTTCGAAATTAACGATCATATCGACGTAAATGTGATTAAATACGTGAATCCACTCACAAACGAACAACATTTTAAATAAAAAATAGTTTAGTTATCACATTAATTAATGATCAGTCATTTAAATATCGTATACATATGTGTATTGGTTCACATTCTGATGATAATAAACAAAAACATAACAAACTACAGTGACTCACAGCTTATTTGATGCAGGTAAAATTATTTTAGAAAATCGATAATTATTCAATGTTCATTCAATTTATCTATCAAATTTTATATAAAATGTCCTGTTATAATGCTGAGGAAGAAAAAATAACAAAAACCAATCTAATTGAAGAAATATTAATGAAAAAAATAATTTTCTCGTTAAAATAAACTCACAGCTTAAATGATGCAGTATATTTTATACATTCTCTGATAATGAAATAACGGTGCAAAGCATTTTTTCTGTTTAGGCGCTTTTTAAAGAAGTTGAAAAGATTTTAAATTTTAAAATGGGAAAACAAACTTTTATAAATACTGTTAATATATGACGAAGAATCGAGTTTTGTCGACAACATTTGAACAAAGACATTTCATTCAGGAAGTCCGTTATTTTTGCGGATGAAAGCAAATATAACCTTTTCAGGTCTGATAGGAATGTCTTTGTTCAAATTTTGTCGACAAAACTCGATTATTCGTCTTCTATTAACAGTATTTATAAACGGCTTATTTCGGGCAGTCCTTCCATCAAAATTTGCCTCGAGCAGAACCCGTCAAACTTAAATATTTTTCAACTTCATTTTTCTTTGGAGCACTTAAATAAGGTTTTTCTTTAACTTTACGGACAATCCATATTTTATCTGCATTATTAAATAGTTTATTTGGCGCAGATCTATCGTCAATTCTATTTTCGTTGCGAAATTTTTCTATAATGTGCTGGACAGTTGAGGAACTAATTGCAACAATTTCAAAAATTCAGTTCAGTTCAGAGTTGCCATATTGTTCTATGGCTGGGTTATTGCATGAGTCTGCAAATATTGTTTTCAGGGTAGCCATATTTTCATATGGATAGACCACACAAAAAGTCGACGTTACGACTTTTGCTAAATTATGAAAAATAAATTTCTCATCTTTTTACACAGTTTTAATGTAAAAGACATATGGTTACAAATTTATTAATGAAAGTATACATTTTTTAATTTTCAACATATTGTTTGTGAGTACCTCCAACGGTTTTCGAGATATTAGATGTCAAAAATCATAAAAATCTGATTTTTAGAGAATAATAATCCCTACATTTTTTAAGCAATAATTTGTGTGTACCTTCAGATATTTTTGAGATATTGGATGTCAAAAATAATAAAAAATCAGTTTTTGAATATTTCTCGGTTATTATGCGTTGTATGAGTTAAGGAGTTACAGAATATTTAAAGAATATAAATCCCTAGATTTTGGTAAAATACAATTTTTGCAAAACTCCAACAATTTTCGAAATATTGGATGTCAGAAATTACAAAAATCAGTTTTTGACATATATCTCGGTTATTATGCACCCTACGAGTTTATTAGTTATTACAACATTTTTAGAAAATAATAATCCCTACATTTCGGTTACTAATAAATTGTGTGTACCTCCAACGGTTTTCGAGATATTGGGTGACAAATATCATAACAAATCAGTTTTTGGAATATATCTCTGTTACTATGCGTCCTACGAGTTCGGCAGTTATTAAAACATTTTTAAAGAATAATAATCCCTATATTTTGGTAATACATAATTTGTGTGTACCTCCAACGGTTTTCAAGATATTAGATGTCAAAAATCATTAAAAATCTGATTTTTAAATATATCTCGGTTATTATGCACCCTACAAGTTTATTAGTTATTACAACATTTTTAGAAAATAATAATCCCTACATTTCGGTTACTAATAATTTGTGTGTACCTCCAACGGTTTTCGAGATATTGGGTGACAAATATCATAACAAATCAGTTTTTGGAATATATCTCTGTTACTATGCGTCCTACGAGTTCGGCAGTTCTTAAAACATTTTAAAGAATAATAATCCCTACATTTTGGTAACGAATAATTTGTGTGTACCTCCAACCGAGATATTAGATGTCAAAAATCATTAAAAATCTGATTTTTAAATATATCTTGGTTATTATGCACCCTACAAGTTTATTAGTTATTACAAAATTTTTAGAGAATAATAATCCCTAAATTTGGTAACGAATAATTTGTGTGTACCTCCAACCGAGATACTAGATGTCAAAAATCATTAAAAATCTGATTTTTAAATATATCTCGGTTATTATGCACCCTACGAGTTTATTAGTTATTACAAAATTTTTAGAGAATAATAATCCCTACATTTTGGTAACGAATAATTTGTGTGTACCTCCAACGGTTTTCGAGATATTGGATGTCAGAAATTACAAAAATCAGTTTCTGAATATATCTCGGTTATTATGCGCTGTATGAGTTTAGGAATTATTACAGTATAATTAAAGAATATAAATCCCTACATTTTGGTAAAATACAATTTTTGCATAACTCCAACAATTTTCAAGATATTGGATTTCAGAAATTGCAAAACTCATTTTTTGACATATATCTCGGTTATTATGCATCCTACGACTTTACATTTTAAGAGAATAATAATCCCTACATTTTGGTAACGAATAATTTGTGTGTACCTCCAACGGTTTTCGAGATATTGGATGTCAAAAATAATAAAAAATCTATTTTTTAATAAATCTCGGTTATTAGGAATTAAGGAGTTATTACAACATTTTTAGAGAATAAAAATCCCTAAATTTTTTAAACATATAATTTGTGCGTACCTCCAACGGTTTTCGAGATATTGAATGTCAGAAATTGCAAAACTCAGTTTTTGACATATATCTCGGTTATTATACATACTACGAGTTTAGTAGTTATTACAACATTTTTAAAGAATAATAATCCCTACATTTTGGTAACGAATAATTTGTGTGTACCTCCTACGGTTTTCGAGATATTGGGTGTCAAAAATAATACAAAAATCAGTTTTTGAAAATATATCGGTTATTATGCATTGAATGAATTTAGAAGTTATTAAAAAATTTGTGAAGAATGCAAATCCCTACATTTTGGTAGCATGTAACATGTGTGTACCTCCAACGGTTTTCGAGATATTGAATGTCAAAAATCATAAAAAGTAATTTTTGGGGATATATCTCGATTACTATGCGTCCTACGAGTTTGGGAGTTATTAAAACATCCCTGTATTTTTATAACATATAATTTGTGCACACCTCCACCGATTTTCGAGATATTAGATGTCAGCAATTACAAATATCTGTTTTTTGATTATATCTCGATTAATAGTTTGGGAGTTATTACAGAATATTTATAGACTGCAATTGCCTTCATTTTGGTAACAAATTTGGATGTCAAAAATCATAAAAAATCAACTTTTTATATAATAATAATCCTAACACTTTATTTAAAAAATAATCATAAAATCATTGAAAAGATTTATTTATAAAACACAAAAGTCGACATTACGACTTTTGCTAATTTATGAAATGTAGTTTTTTCGTAATTTTATACTGTTTTAGTGTTAAAGACATATGGTTACCTAATTTAGTAATGAAAACACACATTTTTTTTAATTTTCAACATATAAGCGGAGTTCAGTATTAAGTGCGAATGGTATTGCATCATTGCAAATGCAAAAATGCAAAATTGTAAATGTTTTTGTGTGTATTTTGTTTGGAATGATGCTAGGCCATTCGCACTTAACAGTGAATACCGCTATACTTTGTGCGTACCTCCAACGGTTTTCGAGAATCATAAAAAATCTAATATATCTCGGTTATTATGCATTGCATGAGTTTAGGAATTTTTACAGAATTTTTAATTAATACAAATCCCTACATATTGATAGCATGTAACTTGTGTGTACATCCCACGGTTTTCGAGATATTGAATGTCAAAAATAATAATAAATAATTTCGATTATTATGCGTCCTACTAGTTTGGGAGTTATCAAAACATACCTACATTTTGATAACATATATTAAAAATTAGTTTTTTGAATATATCTCGGTTATTAGGCGTTGTATGTGTTTGGGAGTTATTACTTTTAAAAAATTAATCATAAAATTATTGTATAGATTTATAGATGAAACAAAAAGTGGACGTTACGACATTTGCTAATTTATGAAAAATAATTTTTTCATCTTTTTAGACTGTTTTAATGTAAAAGACATATGGTTACCAAATTTATTAATGAAAGTACGCATTTTTTAATTTTCAACATATTGTTCGTGCGTACCTCCAACGGTTTTCGAGATATTAGATGTCAAAAATCATAAAAATCAGATTTTTGAATATATCTCGGTTATTATGCTTTGTATGAGTTATTACAGAATATAAATCCCTACATTTTTTTAACATATAATTTTTGCATACTTCCTACGATTTTCGAGATATTGGATGTCGAAAATAATAAAAAAAAATCAGTTTTTGGAATATATCTCTGTTACTATGCGTCCTACGAGTTCGGCAGTTATTACAACATTTTTAAAGAATAATAATCCCTATATTTTGGTAATATATAATTTGTGTGTATCTCCAAGGGTTTTCGAGATATTAGATGTTAAAAATCATTAAAAATCAGTTTTTTAAATATATCTTGGTTATTATGCACCCTACGAGTTTATTAGTTATTACAACATTTTTAGAGAATAATAATCCCTACATTTTTTAAGCAATAATTTGTGTGTACCTCCAGATATTTTCGAGATATTAGATGGCAAAAATAATAAAAAATCAGTTTTTGAATATATCTCGGTTATTATGCGCGGTATGAGTTAAGGAATTATTACAGTATATTTAAAGAACATAAATCCCCACATTTTGGTAACATAAATTTTCGAGATATTGGATGTCAGAAATTGCAAAACTCAGTTTTTGACATATATCTCGGTTATTATGCATCCTACGAGTTTATTAGTTATTACATTTTAAGAAAATAATAATCCCTACATTTTGGTAAAGAATAATTTGTGTGTACCTCCAACGGTTTTCGAGATATTGGGTGACAAAAATCATAAAAAAATCAGTTTTTGGAATATATATCAGTTGCTATTCGTCCTACGAGTTCGGGAGTTATAAAAACATTTTAAAAGAATAATAATACCTATATTTTGTTAATACTTAATTTGTGTGTACCTCCAACGTTTTTCGAGATATGGATGTCACAAATAATAAAAAATCTATTTTTGAATATATCTCGGTTATTAGGAGTTAGAGAATAATAATCCCTACATTTTTTAAACATAATTTGTGCGTACCTCCAACGGTTTTCGAGATATTGAGTGTCAGAAATTGCAAAACTCTGTTTTTGACATATATCTCGGTTATTATGCATACTACGAGTTTAATAGTTATTACAACATTTTTAGAGAATAATAATCCCTACATTTTGGTAACGAATAATTTGTATGTACCTCCAACGGTTTTCGAGCTATTGGGTGTCAAAAATAATACAAAAATCAGTTTTTGAAAATATATCGGTTATTATGCATTGAATGAATTTAGAAGTTATTACAGAATTTGTGAGGAATGAATATCCCTACATTTTGGTAGCATGTAACTTGTGTGTACCTCCAACGTTATTCGTGATATTAAATGTCAAAAATCAATTTTGGGGATTTTTATGCGTAGTACGAGTTTGTGAGTTATCAAAATATCCCCACATTTTGATAACATATAATTTGTGCATAACTCCAATAATTTTCGAGATTTTAGATGTCAACAATTACAAATTTTTTTTTTTAATATATCTCAGTTATTAGGCGTTATTTGAGTTTGGGAGTTATTACAGAATATTTAAAGAATACAAATCCCTTCATTTTGTTAACAAATAATTTGGATATCAAAAATCGTAAAAACAACCAGTTTAGGCATATAACCCTTATATTTTATTTAAAAAATAATCATAAAATCATTAAAAAGATTTATTTATAAAAGAAAAAAGTCGACGTTACGACTTTTTCTAATTTATAAAAATTGTAAAAGACATATGGTTACCTAATTTCGGAATGAAACACACATTTTTTAATTTTGTGCGTACATATAGTTTGTGCGTACCTCCAGCGGTTTTCGAGATATTACATGTCAAAAATCAAATTTTTTGGAAGTATTATATGCTGCAACATGTAGGGATTAGTATTCTTTAAATATTCTGTAATAACTTCTAAACTCATACAACTCTTAATAACCGATGTATATGTCAAGAACTATATTAAGTAATTTTTGACATCCAATATCTCGAAAATCGTTCGAGGTATGCAAAAATTATATGTTACCAAGATGTAGTGGTTTTTATTCACTAAAAATGTTGTAATAGCCCCTAAACACATAGGACGCCTAAGAACCGAGATATATGCAAAAAACTGTTTATGATATATTATATATAAGTCCTAAAGTTATAGGATGCATAATAACCGAGATATATTTTTGGCATCCAATATCTCGAAAATCATTGGAAGTATGAAAAAAGTATGTGTTGCCAAAATGTAGGGATTATTATTCTTTAAAAATGTTGTGATAACACCTAAACTCATAGGACGGATAATAACCGAGATATATGAAAAAAACTTATATTTATTATATTTGGCAACCAATTTAAGATGTGTTCAGTCTGCAGCAACAACAATAAAAGAAACAGACACCACCTTGTACAATTTCGTCTTTTTCCCGCTTTTTTGTTCATAACAAATTTAAACAAGGTGGTGTCGATTCTACAACAACAACAAGATGGTGTCAACACTATTACTGACACCATCTTGTATAAATTCGCCTTTGAAGATACTAACAAATTATATGCAACCAAAATGAAGGAATTTTTATTGCCTAAAAATTTGGTTATAACTCCTAAACTCATAGGACGCCTAATAACCGAGATATTTTAAAATTTTTTTGATTTTTGTATGATTTTTGATATCCAATATCTCGAAAACCATTGGAAGTACGCACACATTATGTGTAACCAAAATGTTGGGATTATTATTCTCTAAAAATGTTGCAATAACTCCTAAACTAGTAGAAAGCATAATAAAATAGATAAAGAAATAGATTTTTGTAATTTTTGACATCCAAAAAATAGTGGGAGATATGCACGAATTATGTGTAACCAAAATAACCGAGATACATTAAAAAATCTGATTTTTTAATGTATCTCGGTTATTTTTTGTATATATATCGGTTATTATGCATTGCATGAGTTTAGGAGTTATTACAGATTTTTTAAAGAATACAAATATACAAATACATTTTGGTAGCATGTAACATGTGTGTACCTCCAACGGTTTTCGAGATATTGAATGTCAAAAATCATAAAAAGTAATTTTTGGGGATATATCTCGATTATTATGCGTCCTACGAGTTTGGGAGTTATTAAAACATCCCTACATTTGTATAACATATAATTTGTGCACACCTCCACCGATTTTCGAGATATTAGATGTCAGCAATTACAAATATCTGTTTTTTGATTATATCTAGATTAATAGTTTGGGAGTTATTACAGAATATTTATAGACTACAAATGCCTCCATTTTGGTTACAAATTTGGATGTCAAAAATCAGTTTTAGGCACATATATCGGTTATTATTTGATTATTGGTTATTACTAACTTTTTATATAATAATAATCCTTACACTTTATTTAAAAAATAATCATTAATCATTGAAAAGATTTATTTATAAAACACAAAAGTCGACGTTACGACTTTTGCTAATTTATTAAACGTAGTTTTTTCGTAATTTTATACTGTTTTAGTGTTAAAAACATATCAAAACATTCCTATATTTTGAAAACATATATTAAAAATCAGTTTTTGGAATATATCTCGGTTATTAGGCGTTGTATTGGTTTGGGAGTTATTACAGAATATTTAAAGGATATAAATCCCTTCAATTTGGTAACAAATAATTTGGATGTCAAAAATCAGTTTTGGGCATATATCTCGGTTATTATGCATGCTACGAGTATAGTGGTTATTAAAAAAATTTTAGATATGAATAATCTCTACATTTTATTTTTAAAAAATAATCATAAAATCATTGAATAAAATTATTTTAAAACAAAAAGTCGACGTTACGACTTTTGCTAATTTATGAAAAGTAACTTTTTGTCTTTTTCCACTGTTTTAGTGTAAAAGACATATGGTTACATAATTTAGTAATAAAAACACACATTTTTTTATAATCACGATAAAAAGTTAGACTATTACGATTATTTAAAATTAAAGACATTTTTTAGTTAGTTCATAGTTCGACTTTTTTAACAACCACATTTCGATAATGGCTGAATTTTAGCAAAATATTTAAAATAAAGTTTATTTTTAAACCCCTCTGGGAATATACTCTTCCCGAAATTTTTTATTTGCCTTGATTTTCGATATATTAGATGAATTATATTATAAAAATAAATATTTTGCATATATCTCGGTTATTATGCGACCTATGAGTTTAGGAGTTATTACATCATTATTAGAGAATAATAATCCCTACATTTTGGTTACACATAATTCGTGCATACTCCCACTATTTTTTGGATGTCAAAAATTACAAAAATCTTCTTGCATTTATCTATTTTATTATGCTTCCTACTAGTTTAGGAGTTATCGCAACATTTTTAGAGAATAATAATCCCAACATTTTGGTTACACATAGAGATATTGGATATCAAAAATCAAAAAATTTTGAAAATATCTCGGTTATTAGGCGTCCTCTGAGTTTAGGAGTTATAGAGTAACTTCGGGTAATGTGGACTACCGTTTTGATTTTTCTAAATTTTGGCCACAATATATATGGATATTAAAAGAGTTGTGAAGCAATAAATTAGCTAATGTATTCTCTAATGGTTTTTGCAGTTGAAAATTTTTTTCGTTAAAGGATAAAAAATGTATGTGAAAATATTGTAAGGAACCCAAAAATCAGCATTAAAAAAATTGGAGGGTAATATGGACCACTATATGAGGGTAATGTGGACTAGTATTTAATACATAAAATTCATGAACCAGCTAATCATGAATGATTAAAAAATTTAATTTCAATATATTTTTATTAATACAAACTAAAAAGTCGCGTTCTTGGCTTAGATAGATTGCTTACAAAGTACATAGTTATTGTCGGGTAATATGGACCAGTAGTACATAATCAAGTAATTTAAGTGGTCCACATTACACGAACTTGAGTTGCAGTGGTAAAAAGTTATTTTTACCTAATAATCTAAATGTGCTTAAATTCTTACCAAATATATGCAAAACTACGTGTGCACTTTAACTACATAAAACAACCAAACATTAAATTCTACCAAGTAACTGTACCAAATTTTGTTTCTTACTTGAGCCGAAAAAAATGTTGAGCAGGCGCATTAATTTCAATACAAGAAAAAAAAGTCAACATATCAATAACTCATGAAAGCAAATGTACAATTGTCGTTTCAAACAAATTGTAAAATATACGACAATTCAGTTTTATCATACCTTCAATAGTTTCTGAAAAAAGACACTGGTCCACATTAGACGCATAGTCCACAATACCCGAAGTTACTCTAACCAAATTTTTAGGCAATAAAAATTCCTTCATTTTGTTTACATATCATTTGATAGTATCAAGGCGTATTTAACAAGGTGACAGCAGTGGCGAATTGAAATAAATACAGGCGAATTCACTTATTTTTTATATATAGAGTTTGACATACGGGCGTCCGGTCGGATATTTTTTATATATGTAGTTTGACATTTGTGCGTGCTATTTCTATAATCAGCTGTGCTGCCCATGGCACCTTATTAAATGCACCTTGGTTACCTAGCGTTTACACATGCAAGTAACAGTTCGAAAAACACAATACATTCACACTTTTGCACTAACACAAGCACACATGCAGCCACTTACAGCTCACTGCCTAGTGAATTTCGATGGACAGTGATTTTTTGACACTTACTGCAATAAAGTGTCAAAAACACAAACAGAGTTGCCTAACTAAAAAAATTTAAAAAAAATTACTGGATTGTGGTAAAATAATTATTATATTTTTAACTTATTTTATGTATATTTGTAAAAAAAATTGTTTTTTCTCTTCAAATATGAATAAAGAACGCTATTAAATTAATTTAAGAGCACTAATCTCATTAAAGTAATAATAATAATTATTTATAACAATTATTTCCCTACAAATATATGTATGTGGTATCCTAGGCAACTCTTAATAATAATGTGTTTACGTTTTGACGACATTTTTAAAATGAACTTTTACTTGCATGTGTAAACGCTCAAGCAACTTGTAGACATTTCGATGTATTTTCGACATTTTCGATAATAATACGTATTCTCAACTTTCCTCAATCTACTTGCATGTGTAAACGCACCGTTAGTATCTTCAAAGGCGAATTTATACAAGATGGTGTCAGTAATAGTGTTGACACCATCTTGTTGTTGTTGTAGAATCGACACCACCTTGTTTAACCTTTCCTTTACCAATACCCACCCGGGTGACCACATCGTTTTTATTGGTTTAATATTTTTTTTAATTTTGTTTCGATTTAAATGAAATTTATACTCACTGAACAAATTTTAAGGTTCTATAGAATTTAATAGAAACATTTTAAACTTTTTATAAGGTTTTTTTAAATTTTTTAAAATTTCATTCGTCGCATATATTTATAAAAGTGTAGTGTCACCCGGGTGGGTATTGGTAAACCATGTACATTAAAAAACCTTTGGTAAAGCGAAGGTTAAATTTGTTATGAACAAAAAAGCGGGAAAAAGACGAAATTGTACAAGGTGGTGTCTGTTTCTTTTATTGTTGTTGCTGCAGACTGCACACATCTTAAATTGGTTGCCAAATATCATAAATATAAGTTTTTTCATATATCTCGGTTATTATCCGTCCTATGAGTTTAGGTGTTATCACAACATTTTTAAAGAATAATAATCCCTACATTTTGGCAACACATACTTTTTTCATACTTCCAATGATTTTCGAGATATTGGATGCCAAAAATATATCTCGGTTATTATGCATCCTATAACTTTAGAACTTATATATAATATATCATAAACAGTTTTTTGCATATATCTCGGTTCTTAGGCGTCCTATGTGTTTAGGGGCTATTACAACATTTTTAGAGAATAAAAACCACTACATCTTGGTAACATATAATTTTTGCATACCTCGAACGATTTTCGAGATATTGGATGTCAAAAATTACTTAATATAGTTTTTAACATATACATCGGTTATTAAGAGTTGTATGAGTTTAGAAGTTATTACAGAATATTTAAAGAATACTAATCCCTACATGTTGCAGCATATAATACCTCCAACGGTTTTCGAACATTGGATGTCAAAAATCATAAAAAATCAGTTTTTGAAAATATATGTCGGTTATTAGGCGTTATATGAGTTTAGGTGTTATTAGAGAATAATTAAAGAGTAAAAATCCCTTCATGCTGGTATTTATGCGTAGCTCCATCGTTTTTCGAGATATTGGAGGTCAAAAATCTTATAAAACCAGTTTTTGCCATATATCTCGGTTATTATGCGTCCTACGAGTTATAACAACATATTTAGAGAATAATAATCCCTACATTTTGGTTACACATAATTCGTGCGTGCTTCCAAATTTTTAAAGATAGTGGATGTTAAAAATTGCAAAAATCAGTTTATTGCTATTATCTCGATTATTATGCGTCCTACTAGTTTGGGACTTATTACAATATTTTTAAAGAATAATAATTCCTACATTTTGGTAACATAAAACTTTTGCATTCCTCCAACGTTTTTCGAGACATTGGATGTGAAAAATTACAAATAATCAGTTTATTGCTATTACCTCGGTTATGCGTCCTACGAGTTAATGAGTTATTACAAAATTTTTAGAGAATAATAATCCCTAAATTTTGGTAACACATAATTTGTGCGTACCTCCAACGGTTTTTGAGATATCTAAAATATCACAAAAAATCAGTTTTTAGCATATATCTCGTTTGGTAGGCGTGTTAAGAAGTTATAACAAAATTTTTAGAGAATAAAAATCACTACATTTAATATTTGCGTATCTCCACCGATTTTTGAGATATTGTATGCGAAAAATCACGCCTATGCAAGATCTAATTAAGTTGTTATTACAACTTTTAAATATAATATTGTTTTAGATTAATAGTGAGCAGAACATTTTGATATTACAACAAAAAAAGATTTATTGTATATTTTTCTTCTAAATGTATATCTGTAATTTGCGGATATGTCCCTGCAGACCACTGTCTTTACTATTAACGTTCCTAAATTTAAATCCATACTGTGTAATACAATTAATTATATACTAGAATCGCCTGGTTGCCGAAATTCGACCACTTTTAAAACTCTCGTTACCACTTTTATGGAAAGAATTTTCAAACAATTTTTTATATTGTACATATCTAGAAAAAAGAACCTCTTAAATCATATATGTTTCATCAATATTGGTGGACAATAACATACTTAAAATCGACCTACTAGGATCGACCGGTGGCCGAAATTCGACCACTTTTAAAGCGCTTTTTTACCACCTTTGCTTTTAAACCGTATACATAATATGTATGCTTTTAAATATGTGATAATGTTTATTAAATAATATTGTTGCATTTTATATCAAAATAGTTGTGAATAAAAACACAAAACACAATAAAATTAAATGTTATGCCATTTGGAAAGGCTAAAATAGCGATTTAACTTAATTTTAATTAAATTGTGGCGGTTTTTCTTTCTTTATGTGATTTATTGTACCAAACATTGGCACCACTTGGACAAAAAGGAAAAAATCGCTAAACATTGGCAAACATGTGGTAACATGATTTTTTTTCTATATACCGCATAATTTGGGGACATGTCCCCAAACTAGGCGCAACGTTTACGATACTATTTTGAAATTCGAAATTCAAGTGGCCATTTGGGTTAAAAAATTCCCCGTAGAACCCTCTGTTAACATGCATATCTCCTACATAAATAAGCATAGATATACTATATTAAATGCATCTTGCTCAGATCAATAAAGACTATAAATCTTTTTGGTACTTTTTTGAAATTTGAATTCCTAAGGCCTAAAAATTGTATTCTTTTTTGGTACCTTTTATCAAAAAATTCCATGAACTATTATTTTCAAATAGTACGTATTACTGATAATTAATACGTACTTTTTTGAAAATTACTTGGTCACGGGGGACAAAAAAGGTCCCAAAAATAGGTAAAAGAGGACATTTATTGTCTAACATTAACGAAATTATAAAATAAATCAGACCATCCTAAAATCCTCCAAAAACTAACTCACTATTTGAAATTCGATTACAAACGTGTAATAGGGGGAAAAACTTCAATACACATAATTTGGTACTTTTTTTAATTTTTATATTGTGTACTTTTATTTATTGTTTTTAATAAAAACTTTTGCGCTGTCATTGAGTTTTGAACCCATGTTGTTCGATTACAAAGCAGGAATCTAAACGCTTTGACTACATCACTTCGTTTATTTCATATTTAAAAAATGATTTTATTTTCAAAATTGTTTGTTCACCATTGGTGAATTATATTAGTTGAATTCTATTGGTGTTGAAAATAGAAAGAGTACAGACAAATCCAGTTTTTTCAAATTTATTTTTCCAAACCAATATAACTAATGTTTTCTATTAAAATTTAGAAAATTATAATTGGTAATTTTTGTAAACTTTTTAAATTAATGAATTTAGAAATATTTATCCTAAATGTATTGAGGATCTCTAAGTTAATGAGTCTGCTTCTGGAAAATCTATGTGAACAATATTAGCTAAACATATAAATTGACCTTTCTTCAAGAAATTTCGCACTACACTTTCCGAACGATCGATTTTACGTCGAATTTCTCTATTGGAACATCCTTGGTCGTGAAAAAATTTAATTTGAATCTTTTCTTGATCGGACAAAAAAGTTCCCTTGGGCATCTTTAAAAGTGATGAAATTTATTGATTCAAATAGAAAAAGTTGCAGTAAATTGAGATGTTACTATTAGAAACGTACCTTTGGTTGAAAAAAAAACTAAAATTGATAATATTTTATTTTTGGTAACTTTTTTATAAACAAATTTCACGTAAGCGTTTATACGAACATTCCACTTAAAATAGCACCAAGAATATTTGATCGCATAATTAAGGCAAACACCAAGAATAAGAAAAAAACTTGTTTACTTTCAAAAAGTGCCGTTAATTTGTCTCTCATTAAAAAAGTTAAATTTTGCTTTTGGATGAGAACAACAAAGATATAACAAAAGTACAGAAAAAAATTAAATGCGTTTATAGGAATATGCACCAGTGTATTATCAGATAGAAAATTATGTATCCCCAGCATTGGATTTGTTTAGTGTTGTCCGTGCTGTGTGGTGAATTCAATCGCTCTTATATGTGTTTTTGTCTTGGCTATTTCTCTTTGGTATCCTAACACTAGATGGCACTGTGACATTGACAAAACTACATTCATAGGAAACAACAAAATTGAAAATAATTATATGAACATTATTATGAAATTTTAAAATCTATTTATTTTTGTTAATGTTTGTTTATAGTTTTATTTTTTTTTATTAATATTAAGATTTTTAATTCATTTAATTAATATTTTTATTTAGTTAATTTATTTCGCAATTTAATTTTATTTATAGGTTTTATTATTTACTAATGTAGTTATTAATATTTCATTTATTTAGTTTTGTGTATTAAAAGTTTACGATTTTTATTTATTTATGCATTTATTGATTCATGTATTTATTAATTTAGTGATTTAGTAATTTAGTCATTTAGTTATTTAGACTAGTTTTTTATTATTATTATTCATTTATTTTAGATATTTTATTATTATTAAGCAAGTATATTAATATTTAAACATTACATCAAATATTTTAATAGTATAATTAAAATCTATTAAAATATTAGTAATTGTATTTGAAATTTATTGTAATGTGAAAATATTATGTATTTTTTATATTTAGGTTTAGATTATAAAAATTAATTATGTATCTTCAACTTAACTAAACTAATTCGTATATAAAAAAACTTTGTTCTTTCGTTATTTTTTTTTATGGTTGATATTAGATAAACAAAACGAAAATTAGTAAATAATAATATTTAATGTATTACACTAAGTTTATAGATATATATTTTTGAATCTAAATTTTAAATAACTGATTTTTTTAGAAATTTATAATTATGACGAATATAATTTTTTTTTTACAATAATTAATAAATATTAGTTTTATATAGTATATTCGTTTAATATACTTATAATTTATACTAATACCACACTACAGTTAACATATACCGTTGTTGATCACGTTTTCTTTTTTTAGCTTGTGTTTAAAAGGTTGTGTTTATAGGTTTTATTATTTACTAATGTAGTTATTAATATTTCATTTATTTAGTTTTATGTATTAAAAGTTAACGATTTTTATTTATTTATGCATTTATTAATTTAGTGATTTATTTATTTAGTAATTTATTTATTTAGTCTAGTTTTTATTATTATTATTCATTTATTTTATTATTATTAAGCAACATTTAAACATTACATCAAATATTTTAATAGATAATTAAAATCTAAATATTAGATTGTATTCGAAATTTATTGTAATGTGCAAATATTATTATGTATTTTTTATATTTAGGTTTAGATTATTAAAATTAATTATGTATATTCAACTTAACTAATTCGTATATAAAAAATTACTTTGTTCTTTCGTTATTCATTTAATTAGAAAATTTTCGAAATTTTGGTTAGTTTATCATTTTAATTTAAACGAATGAATTTAGTTATGGTTGATATTAGATAAACAAAACGAAAATTAGTAAATAATAATATTTAATGTATTACACTAAGTTTATCTATATATATAAAAGAGTAACGTTACTGACTGACTGACTGACTGACTGACTGACTGACTGACTGACTGATTCATCATCGCACAGCCCAAACGGCTGAAGCTAGAATCACGAAATTTTAACTGTGGGTTCCTCCCTCCCCAAAACGATCCGATAAGAAGGGATTTTTGGAAATTCGAACGTTTAGGGGGTAAAAAAGGGTAAAAACGGGTAAATTCGGTAACCTTATATCTTCAAAACTAATAAAGATACAAAAAAACTTAAAATAGCATGTTACTCCATTTAAAAAATAAGCTGACAGGTGTTTCGTACTTTTTGGAAATTCGAAACTTTTAGGGGAGAAAACGGGTAAAAACTGTATTTTGGTACTTTTTTTGCACCCTATGTATCTTTTAAACTAATAAACATAGAAACAAATTTTAAATCGTATTCTTTAATTAACAAAAAATAAAAAATATAAGTTTGGTACTTTTTGGAAATTCGAACCTATAAGGGATAAAAATTGTGTTAATTTTTGGTACTTTTTCATAAAATATGTTTTTCTATAGTTTGACATAGACATACGAATGTTTTATTATGAAATTTATTTTATTACATAAATTTATTTGAATGAAATTGTACCACTCAATGGGGATAAAAAAGGTACCAAAAAGGGGATAAAATCGGGAAAATACATTATATTTGAAATTATTAAGCCAATTTTGATAATTTTTTTAACGTTGGTTCTTGGATTCATACAACAATTAACTAACAGGGTGTTATTTGGAACTCGAGTACCAAGGTGTATATTGGGCCAAATCCGGGTAAACAGTTTGGTACTTTTTTTAAAACATATTTATTCTTGGGCACATTAACACAGATTTTAATATTTTGATACATGCCTGTAGCATAAACAATTTTGGCAAAATGGAATATTTTTAAATTTCAAACTTGAGGGGTGTTCAAGGAAGAAAAGGCAAATTGGTACTTTTCTCCTAATGGTACTTTTTTAACATTTTAAATTATTTCAGTTATCGACATTAAAGTTAGCTGATATGTATTTGAGTGAAGTTAGTGTTAGGAATAGGGGATAATATTTAGGTACCAAAATGTGTGAACTGTACTATAGGTACTTTTTTGTTCTTCTAATGGTACTTTTTTGAAATTTCTATAATAATGGACTTAGAAACATGAAATTAAACATATATGGTCCTAAGTGAGTGAGAATTCTAGGGGGAGACTTTTTGGTACTTTTTCTTTATTGGAATGGTACTTTTTGTAATTTCTTCACCAATGAACCTAAAAACATGAAATAAAGCTTATATATAAACCGAGTGAGTGGGAAACCACAAGTGTGGGTTTTTTGGTACTTTTTCTATATTCTAATGGTACTTTTTTGAATTTTCTATAACTATGGACTTAGAAACATGAAATTAAGCATATATGGTCATAAGTGAGTGAGAATTCTAGGGGGAGACTTTTTGGTACTTTTTCTTTATTCTAATGGTACTTTTTGAATTTTCTATAACTATGGACTTAGAAACATGAAATTAAGCAAATATGGTCCTAAGTAAGTGATAATTCTTGGGGGAGACTTTTTGGTACTTTTTCTTTATTCGATTGGTACTTTTTTGTAATTTCTTCACCAATGAACCTAGAAACATGAAATAAAGCTTATATGGAACCGAGTGAGTGGGAAACCACAAGTGTGGTTTTTTTGGTACTTTTTCTATATTCTAATGGTACTTTTTTGAATTTTCTTTAACAATGGACTTAGAGACATGAAATTAAGCATATATGGTCCTAAGTGAGTGAGAATTCTAGGGGGAGACTTTTTGGTACTTTTTCTTTATTCGAATGGTACTTTTTGTAATTTCTTCACCAATGAACCTAAAAACATGAAATTAAGACCGGAGTGAGTGGGAATCTACAAGTGACTGCTTTTTGGTACTTTTTCTACATTCTAATGGTACTTTTTGAATTTTCTGTAATAATGGACATAGAACTATGAAGTTAAGCATATATGGTCCTAAGTGAGTGAGAATTCTAGGGGGAGACTTTTTGGTACTTTTTGTTTATTCTAATAGTACTTTTTTGAATTTTCTATAACAATGAACTTAGAAACATGAAATTAAGCATATATGGTCCTAAGTAAGTGAGAATTCTATGGGGAGACTTTGTGGTACTTTTTCTTTATTCGATTGGTACTTTTTGTAATTTCTTCACCAATGAACCTAGAAACATGAAATAAAGCTTAGATGGAACCGAGTGAGTGGGAAACTACAAGTGGGTGCTTTTTGGTACATTTTCTATATTCTAATGGTACTTTTTGAATTTTCTATAATATAATAGACCTAGAAATATGAAATTAAGCGTATATGGTCCTAAGTGATTGAAAATTCAAGCGGATACTTCATGGTACCTTTTGTTTATTCTAACTTTTTAATTGTCTATAGCAATGGACTTAAAAACATGAAATTAAGCATACATGGTCCTAAGTGAGTTAGAATTCTAGGGGAGACTTTTTGGTACTTTTTCTTTATTCGAATGGTACTTTTTGTAATTTTTTCACCAATGTACCTAAAGCAATGAAATTAAGATTATATGGACCCGAGTGAGTAGGAAACCACAAGTGGGGGATTTTTGGTAATTTTTATATATTCTAATGGTACTTTTTTGAATTTCCTTTAATAATGGACCTAGAGTTTCCAAAAAATCTAAGAATTTCAAAACCGCGGTTTCGGTTTTAAAAAATTAAAAACCGATCGGTTTCGGTTTTGTGATAATTTATTAAATCTTAAGTATTATAGAAACAAAATTAGTTGATAATATAGGAAATGATATACAAATCTAAAATTCAAGCTTGACGGGTTATGGTTTAGTGAATGCGAATTTAAAAGTGGTAATCAATGGTAGTATTTCCTTATTGCAATGGTACTTTTTGAATATTTTATAATAATAAACATAAAAATTTAAAATTAGGAACACATTTTGCATTTTCTATAATAATGGACCCAGAAATATGAAATTAGACATTTACAATTAGATTCACAAAGTGAGACTTGATAGTACTATTTCTTTCTTCTAATTGGGGTGGCGAAGCGCACCGAGTCAGCTAGTAGGTATATATTTTTAAATCTAAATTTTAAATAACTGATTTTTTTAGAAACTTAATTTAATTATGACGAATATAATTCTTTTTTTATAATAATTAATAAATATTAGTTTTATATAGTATATTCGTTTAATATACTTATTATTTAGGTTGTACACGTACTAACTACTAGAGATGAGCGATCCCGTAATTTTTGAAGAACGTCGTTCTCAGCGAACGTGATTTATAAATCACTGTTCTTTTAAACCGTGATCACGTTTTGTCTATTTTAAGCATTCTTAAATCTGCTCGTATGTTAACCAAAAATTAATATTTGCTGACATAAAAACGTTTTTTTAAAAAAAATTGGAAAATAACAGAATTAAGCAAATGCAACACAATTTTAAGAGAATTAACTGATATGGTACTTAACATTTTATTTTATACACTGTGTTGGAGATAAATAAAATTATGCGCCTAAAAATAGGTTGTTGTTACCAGTGAATGTTGAAAAATATAAAGGAACGACATTTAACAGTTTGTTGAAATACGTAAAAGAACGATATTAAACGTACCTGTTACTTTCTGGTTTTGTTACCAGTGATTTTTTAAAAACGTTGCCAATGAATGTTGAAAGATATAAAAGAACGACATTTAACAGTATGTTGAAAAATATTAAAAGTGAATGTTACTACAGTTGTTCCAGTGATTTTTCTAAAACGTTATCAGTGAATGTTGAAAAATATAAAAGAACAACATATAACAGTATGTTGAAAAATATAAAAGAACGATTTAAATGTACCTGTTACTTGCAATATTCAGTAACTGTTGTTACCAGTGATTTTTCAATCACAGTGATTAAATCACAGGTATGGAAATATCGCTCATCTCTACTAACTACACATACACTACAGTTAACATATACCGTTGTTGATCACGTTTTCTTTTTTTAGCTTGTATTTTCCTTTTTAAAGGTTAGATCGAATATGACATTGAAAAATCATTAAGGTCATTCGTGTCTCGCCAATAATATATAACTGTCAAATGTTTGTGCTTACCACAGAATTTGTTACCGTTTACTAGCAATTTGTTCGTCACTAGTTGTATTCACTGGTGCATATTCCTATAAACGCAAACTACTTTTTTTAAAAAAAATTTAAAAATTAAACAAGAACATATTTAGGGGGCTACAAATTTGTTTATTAAATTAGTTAAGACTTCACTTAAAATATTCTTTACAAAAAAAATTCATTTGTACTTTATTTTTTATTTTTTTAATTTTTGAGATTAACAGCCATTTTTAAGGGTATTTTCCTATAAACGCACTTTCATTTATGGGCCACTGTAGCATTATTAATAATGTGTGGATGATCCTTTGTTATGGATTGTTTCAAAAATACGGTCTGGCATTGATTCCACTAATTTTTAAAGCAGATTGTAATCAATTTCCTCCCAGACTTGTTTAATTCTTAGTTTCAGCTCTGTCACAGTCATTATGCTTTCATTCTTGGCATTATTTGCATAAACTTTACGGCCCATGTATTCCCACAAGTTCTCCATTGGGTTTAAGTCTGGACTACAAGCCGGCCAGTCCAACAGAGGAATTCTGTGTTCATTAAACCAAGATTTCGATTGCTTAGAAACATGGATTGCAGCATTATCTTGTTAGAATATGCAATCTTCATCCATTTTTTCACCCATAAATGAGAGATGAGCATCTTCCAACAGTTCGTTATAAATCGCACTATTCATTTTTGTCGGAACAAAACATATTTTCGACTTGCCAACTGCAGAAAACGCTGTCCAAACCATTACACTGCCTCCACCGAAATTACGTTTTGACATCCGAACATCGTTTGATGTCAAATGGTGCCAATAGCATGAGTATGAGTCAGGACTAGGGTATTCGAATTATTCGATTTTTCTCTTGTTCGAATAAAACGAATCATTCGAATAAGAGATTTTAATTTGTTCGAATAATTCGATCACACGTTTAAAATTAATCGAATTATTCGAATAATTTAATTTTTTTAAAGAAGTAAAGAAAACAAAAAAAATAACTTTAAAGTTAACAATTCAATTATTGATAATGTTAAAAAACATTCAAAAACAAAGTCCATCATTAAATTTTCAACAGAAATATTCTGATCAGATTAACTCCCGAACAATCTACAAAAAAATTGACTAGCAAAACCTTTAGTTTCCGTTTTGGAGCTATGCTTTAAAAACTTTGAGCTAGTTGGACGTGATCCTGAATTCATTTATTTATTTTATTTATTTTCATTTAAGGCCCCAACACTACAAGGTTATATAGGCCATTACATACTTATTAGGTTATGTACAATTCTTATATTCTAATTTTAGTATGATACAATCAAAATATTGTATAATAATTATAATAAAAATAAAATATACATATACATATATATATAATAATACAAGATATATTATGAATAGATTTAAATCGAGTTATATAAATTTATTTCTATCATGAAATCTTTAATGTTTTTAAATTTGTCTTCTTTAGCAAGTATTGCTATATTGTTTATTTTGTGTTTCGCTCGTTTTGATTGTAAAAGACTACATTCATTAAATATATGAAGAACATTTAGAGCATTCCCACATTCGCAAAGTGGGGGTTGTGTTTTCTCAATTATATGTTTATGGGAGAATAAGCAGTGGCCAATTTTCAGTCTATTTAGTTTAATAAAATCAGATTTTGGTAAAGATGTTCCTTTGAATTTAAAATCAATATTTTTCTGGATTTGATATAATTTAGACATATTGTTATTATTCCATGAATCGTTCCAAATATCAGATATGTATCTTCGAATCCATTGTTTATAGTCTGATGGTTGATATTTATAATCTGATGTTACTATTTGTTTCAATGAATCTTTTGCAAAGAAATCTGCCTTTTCATTTCCAGATATATTCAAGTGGCTTGGTATCCACAAAAAACTTATAATATTCCCAGGAATTTTCGTAAGGGATTCTCTTATCTGGTTTACGATTTTATTGCTACTAAAAGGATTCTGTAGTCCCTCCAAAGCACTTTTACTGTCAGATATAATAAGAGTTTTTTGATCAAAACTTGTAAGATTATCAATACAGGTTTTTATACCAAGTAATTCAGAGGTATAAATGGAGGAGTAGTTTGAAATACGTCTCATGATGGTAACAATATTACTATAAATGGCAAATCCTGCTTTTTCATTCATTACAGAGCCATCCGTGAAAAAGTAATAATGATTCGAGTATTTAGTATTAATTAATTCCAAAAACTTCTGTTGAATCTCAGTAGATGACATATCGCGTTTGTTACGTATTGCAAGAGAGAAATCAACGTTAATGTCGGAAAAACACCATGGTGCAGTATTGCACAATTTTCTATTTTCTATGGTATTTTTATCTATTGTGTATTTTGAAGTTATTTGGGACATTTCTAATGCTGCTTTTACGTAGAATGGATAGTTTCTTGGTTGTTTTTGCCTAAAATGTTCTATTTTCGTATTATTAGTTATCATTTTATACAAGGGGTGATTCTGCATTGAGAGAATTTTCAGTGTGTAGTTAAGTAAATATCTCAATCTTCTAAGGTGTAAAGGAGGACATGATGATATAACTTGAAGGCTACATGCGGGACTAGTTCTAAAGGCGCCAATAGAAAGTCTAATTCCTGTATTTTGAATGGGTTCTAAAATATTTAAAAATGTTTTGTTGGCAGTTAAATATATAATTGATGCGTAATCAATAGTGGGAAGAACGATTGAGTTTAAAATTTTGAGAAGAGATTGTGGATCAGATCCAAATTGGGAGCACCTTAACATCTTAATTATGTTCAATTTTGAGTTTGCTTTTGCTTTAATTTTTTTAATGTGAGATTTGAATGTTAATTTCCTGTCAAATGTAACACCTAGGAATTTGTGTTCTTCTACAAATTGTATATCTTTGCCATATAATTTTATTGTGGTGTTGTCGGAAGATATTAAACGTCTAGAAAATTTAATTGCCACTGTTTTTTCCTCATGAAATTGAAACCCGCTTTTATCATTCCATTTTTCCAGCTTATTAATGGTCGATTGGATTTTATTAATTATGGCTAAGTGTTTTTTACCTGAACAATATATTACTAGATCATCGGCATACAAGAGTGCTTTTACATCTTTATGACACTGATCTAAAATGTCATCAATTGCCAAGAGAAACAGAGTGACACTTATAACAGATCCCTGGGGGACTCCATTTTCGAGATCAAAATAGTTTGATGGCGAGTTTCCAACTAAACAATAGAATTTTCGGTCTTGCAGAAAGTTCGAAATGAAGGCTGCCATATTTCCCTGTATATTATGAGCATTTAGCTTTTTAAATATTAATTGTTTCCAAACGCAATCATAAGCCTTCTTTATGTCAAAAAATACTGCTATTACATCCTTTTTCAAGGAAAAGTTTTCCAAAATGTCAGATTGTAATATCGCTAGGTTATCTATTGTCCCTCTATTCTTCCTGAATCCAGACTGATTTATATTTAGCATATTATTCATCTCTAGGTGATAAACTAACCTCCTGTTTACCATTCTTTCCAGAATCTTGCATATACAATTAGTGAGTGAAATTGGTCTGTAGTTGTTTGATTTCAGACTGTCTTTACCCGATTTTAGTATTGGAATAACTACTGCATCCCTCCAGTTTCTTGGAAATACCTGATTTGTCCAAATAATGTTGTAGAAATCTAAGAGATATTTAGAAGCATCTGTATCTAGTTTTTTAAACATTTCGTACCTTATGTTATCAGGGCCTGGAGAGGTACCCTTACACGAGCCAAGAGCTGATTTCAATTCAATTAAAGTAAATGCTTCATTATAAACCTCATGATTATTCGTAAAATTAATCGAAAAATTAGTATTTCTTGAATAATTATAAAATTTCCGCGCAAAGTTTGAAGATGATGAATTGCGTGCAAAATGTTGAGCCAAGAAATTAGCAATATCATCATTGGAAGTTAATAGTTTATCATTGTCTTCTATAGCAGAAATTCTGTGGAAAGCAGAGAGACCGTTCAAAGATTTAATTTTTCTATATACTTCCGCTGAAGATGTTCGAAGGTTTATCGATTCACAAAAATTTGACCAGGACTTTTTCCTACTCTCTCTAATTGCCCTACGAGTTTGAGATTTAGCCCTTAAAAATTTTGCTAGATTCTCAGCGCTACAATTTCGTTTAAATCTTTTCAGCATTTTCCTTCTCTCTTTAATGATAGATTTTATGCTCTCATTCCACCAAGGAACTTCTTTTCTATTGTGGATCATATTATTTATAGGGATAGCTTCACTAGCAGAATTTAAGATAGTACTAGTTATATGTTTTTCTATTGTATCTATGTTACTATCATTTGATAGGTCTTCTGTAAACGAACATTTAAAGTCTTCCCATTTTGCTCTTTTTATATTCCAACTAGGTCTTCGTTCGAAATTTGGTGAGAAATTATTCAAGCTAATAATAATTGGGTAATGATCGCTATTATGCAAATCTTCACAAACATTCCACTCGAAAAATAAGTTAATGTTTGGACTTACTAGACTTAAATCTATATTGCTAAAAGATTTATAAGCAAGACTAAAGTGTGTAGCACACTCAGATTTATTTAATATATTAAGGTTGTTATTATTTATGAATTTTTCCACTATTCTTCCTCTTGAATCCGTTCTAGAAGAGCCCCATAAAGAATTATGAGAATTAAAGTCTCCCAAGAGGAGATAAGGCAAATCAAAGTGGGATGTTATATTGTTCAGATCGTTTTCGCAAATATTTTCTGAACCTGGAAGATATATAGAACAAATAATAAATTTTATTGGGTACTTAACTTTAATAGCGACAACTTGGTACTGTGAATGAATTGTTATTTCCTCTCCATCGAACATATCATTGAGATATATACAAACTCCACCACATGCAGATGTGGATGAAGTTGTATTCTTAAAGAAACACGTATAGTTTTTAAGTTTGTTATAATTATTCGATTTAAATCTAGATTCTTGAATGCACAAAGCCAAACAGTTAAAATTAGTTAATATAAGTTTTATTTCATCAAAATGGTATGAAAATCCGTTGCAGTTCCATTGTATTATTTTATATTGATTACTCATTTAAGGTAGAGTCGCTGGAGTCATCTTTATTATCTTCGTTATTTTGTTTTAGGCTGTCATTTGTCATTGATAATGCTTTTGTTGAATTATCTTTCATCTTTTTTTCGGCACTTGTTAGTTCTCGTTTTTTTCTCTTTGATATATTTTTTGGCAGCAAATCAATTTTGGATCCATCAAGTTTAACTATTTGTCGTACTGGAGAATTGGGTGTTGCTTTTATGGTGAAATCAGCTGTTATTTTTTCTTTCTCGTTTTCATTCGTGTTAATAGTCTTTGTTTCTTCTTGACATTTGCATTTACAATTGCATGGTTTGACTGCGTTTGCGTATGTTGTTGGTAGTTGATTTTGTTTATCATATTCTTTTCGTGCTTCAGTTAATGTTTTTTTCTGTGTTACTTTAATTTTTTGTATATCATATTCTCTTTTATATATAGCACATTGTTTAGAGAAGCTGTTGTGAGGTTGTTGGCAATTTACACATTTTGCTTCTTTATTGCATTTTTCTCGTTTGCCAGTTTCGTCGATTGGAGTATGTTCAATGTTGCTACAATGTGGACAAATTTTTACTTGTGATTTACATTCATCTGACACATGGCCAAACTGGAAACATTTGAAGCATCGAAGAGGATTGGGAATATATGGCTTTACTGTAGTGTACATGTATCCTAGTAAAATTTTGTCCGGCAATTCGCTTACGTTAAATGTTGTGATATACAATCCAATATCGGTTGATGTCGGTGTTCTGCTTTCGGGGTCTCTTCTTTTGAGTCTTTTAATTTCTATGACGTTGGGGTTTTGTTCACGTATTTCATACAAAAGTTCTTCATCAGATAAACTCCGTAGTTCATTGGAATAAAAAATTCCTTTAGATTTATTGAGTGAATTATGTTCTTCTACTTTCACGAATATATCAAGAGATAAACTTAATATTTTTATTAGTTTGTTAGCTTGTTTTCCATTGAAGCACTGTATAAGTAGTTGTCCAGATCTTAATTTTTTGCAATATTTAACTTTTCCTGCAACAGCATCAATGGATCTTTGTATAAGAAAAGGAGACACATTATTAAGACCACTTTCTGCATGAACACCGGCTCTGCTCATTATTAGGAATAAAGGGTGTATAGAGTTAGGGTTAGAGACCGATTTGTCCCTATCAAAGAGAATACCTCCCATGATGGAAGCTACGGTAGATATGAATTATATTCCTGAGAAATGTGTTTTTTTTTTTTTTTAACCGAAAGACAAAGAAAGAATAATACTTTATCGTTAACAACAGAGTTTTTGTTTTTGGTTTTTTATTTTTTTTTTTATTAATATTCGCAGAGAAGTTTACTAAAAACACTGCACACGCGGTGAGAGTTAAACAGTAACTGTCCTGAATTCAAATACAATATAAACGTATTAAGAACTTTTTTATGTCGTTCCTTAATTCGGGGTTTAAATTGAGTAACTAATTCTTTAGTAAATCAATTATTCACTATTTCTAAATTATTTATAACAAATGTATTATACATCAAGCTCTATCAACGTTGCCAAATCTTTGCTTAATAAAGTGGTCTTGGAGAATTACACAATAAGGGAATCTGTCCAAAGTTTGATATCATTGTCAGTGAACGTGGCTAATTTGAAGTCAGGCAGTGCATGATTGATGCATTTACAAATACGCAAAAAGTTTATTACCATGTTAGACAAAGATGTTTAACGATGTTCAAAATCACGCATAAAGCTACGTTTACACGATTGTCAGATCATACAACGTTGTCAGAAAAATGCTCAGAAAATTATTAACACAACCATGTAATCTTATGTTGGAACTAAAGACGTACACAGTTACAACTGTTTGTACAAGTTTCTGGGTGTTTACTAAAGTGAGTGAGTATTGATGAGTATTTTGGTGTTTCTGTTATAAGTTGGTATTGTTATTATTTGTAGCAGTTATTGTATGAGTGGATAAAAAGAGAATGAGAGTAACATATTGGTTTTCCTATGTTTTACACAAGCAAATACTAGTAGATAAAGATGGAATACAATAAGTAACTTATTGTATGATGTAAATAAAAACTCGTGTGTATGATTTATAGAAATTTTACCAACAAATAAGTATGTATGTCTGTTTCTTTATTTGTTTGTGAATTATAGGAGCCTAAACCACTATAAATATATGAAAAAGCATACACATTTTCTAAAGGGGGCAAGGTTTGTGGAACTTTTGAGGAGTAAATAAAGGCCTTTTTATATAAGTATTTGATATTGTTGAAAACCTTACGACTTGAAGATTGATTGATATTTTAGTAAAATCAAATCATTTTTTGGGACGTTATTTACCTAAAAACTTAAAAAAATATAATATGGTGATTTTACATGGAGAAAAATATACAGTTTGAATTAATGTAAAATTTTAACTGTTAAAGATATCATAACAAGATTTGGAACTAATATAGACTCAATTATCCTTAAATAAACCACATTATAATTTTTAAATTTTTTTATTTTTAAATACCGAAATTCCTAAACCGGGTAAAATGTGTTACAAAAACTGAGTTTTTTTAGAAAAGTGCCTACTGTGACGTTATTTACCGTGTGATAGAAAAGAAACTTTGTAGATATTTAAGAAGCATATACGGTTATACAAGTATGAAGCTTTTTCGAGGATCGGTGCTTTGCCTTTTTAGAATTTTTTACTCAAATCTAATTTTTTATTTAAATTGGCCAAGTTTGGATAGGTCTTGGCGGTGTTGTGTCCGCTTAAGTGAGCCAAAATTTACTTTACACGCTTTTGTATTATATAAAAATTTCCGGATCATATAAAAATTGTATATAGTCCCGAAGAAAATTTTTTTCTACAAAAGAAAAAAATATATGGGTTTTTTTGGGAAAAAACTTCAAAAATACGGCACTTTTTACATGTTCCAACGTTGGATGTGTTTAACTTTTTATGGGGACAAGTTAATTGTTAGCAAGTTTTTTTTATTTTATTTAGAATTTTATTGCCAATATACATATGTGATATTTTAGAAAAAAATCGACCCTCCGCCATATCTAAAAAACCATAAAAAATCGAGAAAAATTAAAAATAAATAAACGTAAATAACTCTTCAAATAATGGAGATAACCTGCACATGTAAGCGTATTTGTAGATCTTCTTAAGCGCTATTTATATTTTTAATTTCAGCTCATTCGGATCATAAATGAATTTTTGCCGATTTATTAAAAAAATTGAGATCCGAGGTGACCAACTTTGAGGCCTTTGAACTCACTGGCCTCCATTAGCGCTAGGAAACTGATCAACTGCAAATCAACTCGAAACCTCAGCTCCAACCATGAGAAATTTTGTATTAATATCTCCAATAGTTCCCGAGATACCTAATTATTTCCAGAAATAAACGTTTCTAAACCACTGCGTGTTGTTCATTTTTAAACATAAATTTTCGCACATACACATCAACTCACCAAAGTTCACTTGTATATTTGTTTCACCTACAATATTTTATAATACTTGTAGTTACAACAGCTACTTGTGTGCAAAAAAGAAGTTTATGACATACTCAATACAAAACAATAAACAACTGTTTTTGTTTTTAAGAGTATAGTGTGTGCAGCGTTGCCACTCATAAAATATTTTTCCTACCAAATTTCTAATTAAAAACTACCAAAGCCTACCAAATTTAAAATATTTGAGAAATGCTATATGGATTCGTTTCAAAATTAATAGTTAACTATATAATATATTATTGCTGCTATAAAATTACGCAGAGGAAGAAAGTAAATAACACTACAATCATAAATATGTTAAAATCGTTCAGTTTTCGAGATTTTATTTTTGAGTCGATTTAACGATGTCCTTCCGTACGTCTGTCTGGCTGGTTGTCCATGTATTTCACATAGCCCCCATATAAATGTCATCCAGAAATAAGACATTATACGTCATAAATGCTTGATTTATATAGATATTAAATAACATTTTTACAAATAAATTACACCAAAAAATTCAATTCATAATTGATCATAGCTTTCATATAAGGCCCTCTTCCGAAAATTACTTAAACGAGCATAAAACTCCCAAAAGTGTTGGTATCCCGAAAAAATTCAATACAAATAAGTTTCATATATAAATAAATTACGTGTCCTAATTTCCATAATTGGACATTTAATGTGTCAGATGAAACTGAAATATTGAAACAGAGTTTAACACATATTAGAAAATAAAAGTTTTGAGAGCCCTTTGGCATTTCTTGAACTTAACACTACTAAATAAATACACATTTACCTGACTAAACTAAATATTTAAGAAAATGCTATCTTCATATTTTGCAAATATGTAGTTTTATTATTTTGGCTTAATATAAGTAGTTTTTTCGTTATTATTTTAATTATTTTGTTCTTAAAAATACTTCTGTATTTAGAAATATCGTAGCCTACCAAAATACGACAAATATCGGAACAAACCAACCAAACTACCAAAAGTCAATTTGTTAACTTCAAAGGACCAAAGCGGCAACGCTGAGTGTGTGTGCAAAAGCAAAACCATACAACATTAGTTATACTCATTCTCATATTTATACCCATAGTAACAGCTATGTATATGGTATATTTGTTTTGACAATACTTTAAGTTACACTCTTGCACGTCTATAGTTGAAACATATGGTTGTTAACCATTTATTGAACATTTTTCTCTATCACATTCAACTCCACTTTAATCTAAGTTAAAATTTAAATTATTAATTGCGATTCTTCTAATATTTCGCCAGCTAAATAACAAATATTTTATTCCGAACATTTATTTTCATTGGTTCAAGTCCTAAGTTAAAAATTTTGAAAGATTTGTTTTTAGAATTGTAACTTTATAGAAGGAGCTATCGGAACACTCATCTACAGTGATCGAAAGTTCCTTTGTCTTTAGTTAGTTGTCGAATTTCAAAACAATACAATTTTTGTGAGTCATTATTAGTTATTTAATTTTAAGCAATTTAATAAATTTAAATATACATATATGAACACTTATTCGTTTTATTCGATTATTCTACATAAAATTGTTCGGAGAATTATTCGTAAGAAATTATTCGATTAATCGAACGATCATTAGTCGAATGAATACCCTAGTCAGGACCGTCTAAATTAAATTTTTTCGTCAGAGAAAATTACTTTTTTCCATTCATTTGTCCATTTCATATATATTCTTGCGAATTTTAGATGATTTTCTTTATGGTGCTTTTTTAGCATTGGTTTACATTTCGGCTTTTTCCATTTTATGTTTTCATCGTTTCGTAAAATGTGTGAAACGTGTTTGGAAGTCACTGGAAGATTTAATTTATTATTTATTTGTGTGGAATTCAATTTGTTGCGGGTTGCTTCTTGTTTTATTAGATTAATGCCCAGTTTTTGACTTGTTATTTAAATACGTATTTACTTAATTTTTACTTAAAATTAAGTTGTTTTTCAGTGCTACATAATTTGTCTTATTTAAATAAGATAAAAGTATGGCAGCACTACTAAATATCAAAAAATTATCGATAGTTTTGCTTAAAACAGCTGTTCAACCAAAACAAAAATTGTTACATTTTGCCCAATAAGAAATGAAAGTTTATTAAACAATAAAATTATTGGTAGGAAAATGCACAAAAGAAGCTCCAATTGCCCCGCATCGGAATTGTAGTTTTTGAAAGACGCTTTTTTTTAGCAAAACGCTGCAGCGCGCTGCCGTTTGTTTTTTTTTTCACTACAATAGAGTCGAAAAAAAAACTAAACAACAAAAGTCAGCTGTCAAAAACATATGGTAGTTTATGAAACTTAAATAGAATTTAAATGGCCAACGTTGGCCATTTAAGTATCATTTAAAAAAGCACTGAGAAACTCATTTTCGTATTTAAATAGAACTTAAATATAATTCATATTTAAATACGAAGTCAAAAACTGGCTCTAAGTTGTCTTCTTTTTAGTTTTGTATTTCCTTTTTATGTTTGCGAACTCCATATTTTGACCTTTCTTTAAGAAATTTCGCACTACACTTTCCGAACGATCGATTTTACGTCCAATTTCTCTATTGGAACATCCTTGGTCGTGAAAAAAATCCTTGGTCTTTAAAAGTGATGAAATTTGTTGATTCAAATAGAAAAAGTTGCAGTAAATTGAGATGTTACTATTAGAAACGTACCTTTGGTTGAAAAAAAACAAAAATTGATAATATTTTATTTTAGGTAACTTTTTTAAAAATAAATTTCACGTCTGCGTTTATACGAATCCATTCACTTAAAATGGCACCAAGAACATTTGATCGCATAATTAAGGCAAACAACAAAAATAAGAAAAAAAACTTGTTTACTTTCAAAAAGTACCGTTAATTTGTCTCTCATTAAAAAAGTTAAATTTTGCTTTTGGATGAGAACAACAAAGATATAACAAAAGTACAGAAAAATATTAAGTGCGTTTATAGGAATATGCATTAGTGTGTTATCAGATAGAAAATTATGTGTCCCCAGCATTGCATTTGTTTAGTGCTGTGTGGTGAATTCAATCGCTCTTATATGAGTTTTTGTCTTGGCTATTTCTCTTTGGTATCCTAACACTAGATGGCACTGTGACATTGACAAAACTACATTCATAAGAAACAACACAATTTATCAGTATTTTATATTTTTTTGTTTCGATTAAGGTATTCACAATTAGGGTATTCAAATTATTTGATTTTTCTCGTGTTCGAATAAAACTAATAATTCGATTAATTAATAATTTAAATTTTTTAAAAAAAGTACTATGGAAATATACTGTTTCATGGTTTTACTAGAACTGAGTCTTTATTCAACAAAATCATAAATGTGCATAAATAATTCAGAGTTGCACTTTTAGGTAATATAAAATAATCGTTAATTTAAAAATAGTATGTAAACAAAAGTAATAAAAGTTTCATTAAAAAGTATGTGGGATGGTGATGCCACATTACTCCCCTTCCCAAGGAACACGGAACCGGACTCTTCTTCCAGAGGCTGTCGTGTAGGCTGTAGGTCGTTCACTGGATGTGGCTGGTTCCTCACAAGTTGTGGTTGTGTCTGGTTGTGGTAGCTCTCTACAAATATATGCTGCTTTCAAACGATCGATGCTTACGTTAACATGTTTGCCATTCATATTAATTTTATAAAATTTGTCAAAGCGCTTGATTACAGCAAACGGGCCTTCATAAGGTGGCTGTAGAGGTCGACGAACTGCATCTGTGCGAACAAATACAGCTGGTGATGTGGCCAGGCTGTTCTCAACGAAAGGTGTCCTTTTAGCATGGTTGGATGTTTGTTGCGGCATTATACTTTGCATTTTAGAGCGTAAATCGTTGACAAAGTCACTTTCGGAGAAGTCTTTCTTAGATTTGGTATCCTCCAGAAACTCACCTGGGATTCGAAGTGTGCACCCGTATACCAGTTCTGCTGAACAAGCCTTAATGTCCTCTTTGTAGGATATTCGCAAACCAAGTAATATGAGTGGTAACACTTCCACCCATTTTTCAGTTTGATAGCACTTAATTGCGGATTTAATAACTCGATGGTATCGCTCGATTAAACCATTAGCGGCAGGATGGTATGCAGTTGTTCTAAGATGCGTAATACCCAGGAGACGGTTCAGATCTCGGAACAGGTTTGACTCGAACTGCCTGCCCTGATCCGTGGTAATTCTAATCGTGATATCCACTGTTGGTAAAATGTAAATGATATTGTTTCGGAGGTCATGTCCTCCAAAGGGTATGCTTCGACCCAACGGTTGAAGCGGTCAACACATGTGAGACAGTAACGGTAACCCATAGAGGGCGGCAGGGGACCCACAATATCGATGTTTATATGTTCGAATCTTGCTCCAGGAAGAGCATAATTGGAAATCGGTGCCTCGTTATATCGATGGACTTTGCTTCGTTGACATGGAATACATTCCTTAGCCCATTTTCTGCTATCCTTTCTCAATCCTGGCCAAATGAAACGTTCCGAAATTAGTTTTGTTGTTTTGGCTACGCCAGGATGACTAATGTTGTGCATTGAATCAAAAACCATTCTACGGAAAGGTGATGTCAAAAATGGGCGTGCCTTACCGGTTGAAACGTCGCAGAATATTTCCAGTTGTGTGCCTGGAATTTCGATCTTCTTAATTTCCAAGTTCGAGTTGTCCTCTAAAAATTTTTTAAGCTCCTCGTCGTTTATTTGACTTTCCGAAAGTTCAGCGTAGTCAATATTCGATGTTGTGTGCAAAGTGTTGATTCGCGAGAGGGCATCGGCTGTAATGTTTTCCTTTCCAGGTATATAACGGATGTCTGCCGTGAATTGACCCAAAAAATCGAAATAGCGGGCTTGTCGTGGTGTTGCCTTTTCCGATTTTTGTTGGAAAGCGTATTGCAAGGGCTTATGATCAGTGTAAATGCACACATTTCTACCTTCCACCAAGTGACGAAAATACTTAACAGCTTTATAGGCCCTAAGCAGTTCCCTATCGTAGGTACTATATTTTTGTTGTGCTGGGTTTAGCCGTTCAGAATAAAAACCTAGGGGTTGCCATATGTTGTCGTCGAGTTGTTGTAAAATGGCGCCCATGGCGGTGCCCGATGCATCTACTGAAAGAGCTAATGGTGCATTGGGTTTCGGAAACACTAATAACGTGGCCTCACAAAGAGAACTTTTACAATTCTCAAATGCCTGCTTTGTCTCATCAGTCCAATCGATTATAGACTGATCGTTTCTCTTATTGCCTTTTATAAATTTACATAAAAGGGCTTGATGTTCGGCCGCTTTAGGCAAAAATCGACGGAAAAAATTCATCATGCCGAGAAATCTTCGTAGATTACAAACACGTTCGGGTAGTTGGTATTCGGCCAAGGCGTTGACACGATCAGGTGGAGGGCGAACTCCGTCCTTGTTTACCAAAAATCCTAAAAATCGTACCTCTTGTTGTCCGAAAAAACATTTTGATGGATTTATTATCACGCCGTATTCACGAAGTTTTTCAAAAACTTTACGTAGGTGTTCACGATGCTCCTCTATGTTTTTGGAAGCGACCAGAATGTCGTCTAAATAGGGCCAAGCAAAATCGAATTCACGTAGGATATGGTCCATGAACCGTTGAAATGTTTGTCCGGCGTTACGTAGGCCGAAACACATATGGGTAAATTCGAATAACCCAAAAGGGGTCGTAATGGCCGTTTTGGGTACGTCCTTGTGCTCCACGGGTATCTGGTGATAGGCCCTGCGTAGATCAATGGTGGAAAAAATTTTACAGCCATGTAAAAAATGTGTAAAATCCTGGATGTGGGGAATGGGATAACGATCGGGCTCCGTTATACTGTTGAGCCGCCGGAAATCACCGCACGGTCTCCACTCTCCATTCTTCTTTTGAACCATGTGTAGAGGTGAGGCCCAAGGACTTCGTGATGGGCGACATATCCCCAGATCCATAAGTGTTTGTATTTCGGATTTGGCCACTTTCAACTTTTCGGGGCATAGGCGTCTTGGTTTGGCAAAAACAGGTTGACCCTTCGTTACGATATGATGCGTTATATCATGCCCTACAATTCCTCTAGTCGAATTAGCTTGTGTGATGTTTTTGAACTCATTCAAAAGTTCCTTAAAAGAATCGTTTTGATTAATAAATGAAAGACTTTTGTACAACTCACCCTTTTTGCACAAAGAACAATTTCTTTGAACGTTGGTTAAATTATCTACGAGTTTGCGCTGACGTATGTTAACCAATAAGTTGTAAAACGACAAAAAGTCTGCGCCAATTATTGGCTGGGTGACATCGGCTATTACGAATTTCCATTTGAAATCACGATGAAGACCCAAGTTCAATGTAATTGTTTTTTCACCAAACATCTTTATTGGTGAATGGTTAGCAGCATATAGATATGAATTGGTTTGTGGATGTTTTCGTTGTATGGGTGAAGGAGGAATGACACTAACTTCGGCACCAGTGTCAATTAGGAATTTTAATTGAGAATTTCTGTCATTTATAATTAGACGGCAGTTGCTTGTACTTTGTCTGTCGGTAGCCGTCACGTCGGACAGACTATTTAGTTTTTTGCGTCTCGGCAGGGTTGACGACACTTTTTCGCCTTGTCGCCGTATTTGCGATGGTACCAGCATACTTCATTTGATTCGGTGCCACGGGAGCGTGATCTGCTTCGTGGACGATGGGCAAACTTTGTTTTCAATTCAGCTACCTCTTTGACGAGTAAGCTGATCTGTTGTTCTAGTGTTGAGTGTGCTGCAGATACGTTTTGTGGCACAGAAACTGCATTGACGTGTGGTGAGTCGCTTACCTCAAATATTTTGTCAGCGAGTATTGCCAATTTGTCGAGCGGGTCACTACTTATTGAAATCACGGTACGCACATTTGGTGGTAATCGGCTCATCCAGACAGATCTGAGCATGTTGTCGTTCATTTCGTTGCCAGCTAGGTCTCGCATCTCGCGAAGCAATTGTGTTGGACGCATGTCGCCAAGTTCCAAATCCTGTAACAGCTTTTTTAAACGCTTCTGCTCCGAGACAGCATAATGTTCCAAGAGCCTTGTCTTTAATGTGTCGTACATGTTATCCACAGGTGGATTTAGCACAATGTCACTGATTTGTGATAAAACGCTGCTTTCGATGGCTGCTACAACTGTATGATATTTCGTCTTGTCGTTGGTTATACCAGCGGCAGCAAACTGAGATTCTATTTGTGCGATCCATAGAGCGGGTTTGGCATGCCAGAATGGAGGAATCCGTACTGACACTCTTGCGATTTGGGCAGCTTCGTTACCGGCGTTGTTGGCAACATGTTGATAACCGTTGGTGCCAGCGGTAGTCTCTGCTGCTGTGGCAGCACCTACAACTTCGTCACCGACCATATTAATGTATACTCCTTTATAATTTAGAAAAATCTAAATAGTTGTGATCGTTCATTTAATTGTTTTGCGTTCTAAAAATCGTTCCTTTTTAGGATCACGTCGGGGTCACCATTTATGGAAATATACTGTTTCATGGTTTTACTAGAACTGAGTCTTTATTCAACAAAATCATAAATGTGCATAAATAATTCAGAGTTGCACTTTTAGGTAATATAAAATAATCGTTAATTTAAAAATAGTATGTAAACAAAAGTAATAAAAGTTTCATTAAAAAGTATGTGGGATGGTGATGCCACAGTACATAATGAAGTTTTGATGTAGGTTTTTTAATATTTTATTGTTAAACAAAAAAACATAAATAAAGATAAAAATTCAAGTATGGATAATGTTAAAAACTTTCGAAAACAAAGACTATCATTAAATTTCCATCAGAAATACTCTGAACAGATTCCCTCCCGAACATTCTAAATACAAAGCAATTGACTAACTCTTGAGCTAACTCTTTAGTTTTCATTTTGGAGCTATCTTCTATATATATAGATCCGGGATCGGCAACTCCTATGCACTGTGCATTGTGGGCGTTACTAAATTTACACAGACTACTCACACGCATAGAAAACACAATTCAGTCTCATATGAGTTGTCACAGAAGAAGGTTGTGTTGTCGCTCGTTTCTTGTTTTTGTTTATGAATAAATGTTAATGCAGAGGTGGATAATTCATATTATTTTTGTACCTTTTTTAGCATCTACACTACATATTAAGTAGTTTTTAGAATTATAAACTATTTGAAATGTTTTTTCTCTCACCTTTAGATGCTTAATTGGGTTTTCTTGTAAATTATTATTTTTTAATACACAATAATTGCTAGACAAAGAGGTTAGTTAACATGTTCAGTTTTCCATGCCTGTTTTGTAGTGAAGATGAGAGTACAACTATTTCTCATTTCTTGTTTTTTCGCTCTTACACTTATACAAGTGCAAAATGTAGTAGTATATGTCTGCCGATCCCGGATATAGATCGTTGGTGGCCAAACACTACCCCGGGATAGTTATGTTATTCTCACTAATACATACGCAATAAGAATGCTCTCAGTAAAAACACAAAATAAACTCAAAACATAAAATTTTTTCAGTGCAAAGCACTCCATTTGTGTACTCTTTTATTTTTTCACTACTACATATGCATTTACGCACTCTCTCGTTGGCCACCACTGATATAGATATTGTTACGTAATTGGACTTGAATTCAAAAAACATTGAGTGACTATTTAATTCTGTTGTTGTACATTTTAAATAAATAAAGAGTTGTTACAATTTTCAAACTACTAAACGGCTTTTATTTGCAATCAAAAGTATCCGGTTTATTTAAAGGAAATAAACAAACGTTTTGAAAAGGTTAAAACGTAACAATATATAAAAGAGTAACGTTATCGCACAGCCCAAACGACTGAAGCTAGAATCATGAAATTTTAACTGTGGGTTCCTCCCTCCCCAAAACGATCCGATAAGAAGGGATTTTTGGAAATTCGAACGTTTAGGGGGTAAAAAGGGTAAATTCGGTAACCTTATATCTTCAAAAGTAATAAAGATACAAAAAAACTTAAAATTGCATGTTACTCCAATTAAAAAATAAGCTGATAGGTGTTTCGTACTTTTTCGAAATTCGAACCCTTTATGGGAGAAAACGGGTAAAAACTGTATTTTGGTACTTTTTTTGGCACCCTATGTGTCTATTAAACCAATAAACATAGAAACAAATTTTCAATCGTATTCTTTACTTATCAAACAATAAAAAATATAAGTTTGGTACTTTTTCGAAATTCGAACCCTTAAGGGATAAAAATTGTGTTTATTTTTGGTACTTTTTCATAAAATATGTTTTTCTATAATTTCATATAGACATACGAATATTTTATTATGATACAGAAATTTATTTAAATAAAATTTTACCACCGCAATGGGGATAAAAAAGGTACCAAAAAGGGGATAAAATCGGGAAAATACATTTTATTTGAAATTATTAAGCCAATTTTAATAATTTGTTCAACATTGGTTCCTGGATTCATACAAAAATTAACTAACAGGGTGTTATTTGAAACTCTAGTGCCTAGGGCCAAATCCGGGTAAACAGTTTGGTACCTTTTTTAAAACATATTTTTTTCTGGGGCATATTAACACAGATTTTAATCTTTTAAGACATGTCTGTAGCATAAACAATTTTGGCAAAATGGAACATTTTTAAATTTCAAACTTGAGGGGTGTTCAAGGAGGAAAAGGGAAATTGGTACTTTTCTCCTAATGTGACTTTTTTATTATTTTAAATTATTTCACTTATCGACATTAAAGTTAGCTATTATGTATCTGAGTGAAATTAGGAATAGGGGATAATATTTGGGTACCAAAATGTAAGAACAGAACTATAGGTACTTTTTAATTATTCTAATGGTACTTTTTGACTTTTCTATAACAATGGATTTGAAGAAGGTTGTGTTGAAGCTCGTTTCTTGCTTTTGTTTATGAATAAATGTCAATGCAGAGGTGGATAATTCATATTATTGTTGTACCTTTTTTAGCATCTACACTACATATTAAGTAGTATTTAGAACAGCGAAATGCAAACTCACACCACTACAGTTTTTAGATCTTGTAGTTGTATGAGTTGAGAATTATTCTCTGGCAAAAACAAAAAGCTGAAATAATGAAATAAACAAACATAAAAGCGTAACACAACCTGCTTCTATCAATGCTCATGCGAGACTGACTGTTTTTATACAATGTGTGTGCTTGCGTACATGTGAAAATAAAAACAAGAGAGCTTATTTGAGAGCTCACTGCAGCTCGCTGATTTAGAATTATAAACTATTTTTAATGTTTTTTCTCTCACATTTAGATGCTTAAATGGGTTTTTAGAAGTTTCATGTAAATTATTATTTTTTAATACACAATAATTGCTAGACAAATAGGTTAGTTAACATGTTCAGTTTTCCATGCCTGTTTTGTAGTGAAGAGAGTACAACTATTTCTCATTTTTTCGCTTTTACACTTATACAAGTGCAAAATGTAGTAGTATATGTCTGCCGATCGCGGATTTAGAAACATGAAATTAAGCATATGTGGTCCTAAGTGAGAATTCTAGGCAGAGACTTTTTGGTACTTTTTCTTTATTCGAATGGTACTTTTTGTAATTTCTTTACCAATGAACCTAGAAACATGAAATAAAGTTTATATGGGCCCGAGTGAGTGGGAATCCACAAGTGCCTGCTTTTTGGTACTTTTTCCATATTCTAATGGTATTTTTTGAATTTTCTATAATAATGGACCTAGAAATGTGAAATTAAGCGTATATGGTCCTATGTGGGTGAAAATTCAAGCGGATACTTCATGGTACTTTTTCTTTATTATAATAGTACTTTTTTTAATTTTCTATAACAATGGACTTAGAAACATGAAATTAAGCATACATGGTCCTAAGTCAGTGAAAATTCTAGGGGGAGACATTTTGGTACTTTTTCTTTATTCGAATGGTACTTAGTAATTTTTTCACCAATGAACCTAGAAACATGGAATAATGCTTAAATGTGAGTGGGAATCCACAAGTGTCTGCTTTTTGGTACTTTTTATATATTGTAGCGGTACTTTTTGAATTTTCTATAATAATGGATATAGAAATATGAAATTAAGCGTATATGTTCCTAAGTTAGTGAGAATTCTAGAGGAAGACTTTTTGGTACTTTTTCTTTATTCGAATGGTACTTTTTGTTATTTCTTCACCAATGAACCTAGAAACAGAAAATGAACCTGGGAAAACACTATAGGGGGCTTTTTGGTCCTTTTTATATATTCCAATGGTATTTTTTGAATTTTCTGTAATAATGGACATAAAAATATGAAATTAAGCGTATATGGTAATAAGTGAGTGAGAATTGTAGGGGAGACTTTTTGGAACTTTTCCTTTATTCTAATGGTACTTTTTGAATTTTTTATAACAATGAACTTAGAATCATGAAATTAAGCATATATGGTCCTAACTGAGTGAGAATTCTTGGGGTAGACTTTTTGGTACTTTTTCTTTATTCTAATGGTACTTTTTTGAATTTTCTATAACAATGAACTTAGAAACATGGAATTAAGCTTATATGGAACGGAGTGAGTGGGAATCCACACGTGGCAACTTTTTGTATATTCTAATGGTACTTTTTGAATTTTCTGTAATAATGCACATAAAAATGTGAAATTAGGCGTATATGGTCCCAAGTGAGTGAAAATTCAATTGCATACTTCATGGAAAATTTTCTATATTCTCATGTCTACTTTTTTGAATTTTCTATAATAATCGACCTAGAGTTTCCAAAAAACCGAAGAATTTCAAAACCGATAGGTTTCGGTTTTGTAATAATTTATTAAATATTAAGTGTTATAGAAACAAAATTAGTTGATAATATAGGAAATGCTATACAAATTTAAAATTCAAACTTGACGGGTTATGGTTTAGTGAATGCGAATTCAAAAGAGATAATCAATGGTACTATTTGTTAATTGCAATCAGTGTTGCCAAAACATTATTGGGAAAAAAATGCTAGATTTTTCTCAAAAAAATGCTAAAAGTGCTAAAAATTTTAAAAAAGTGGTAAAAAATAGAGCTAACAAAAATAAATAATGAAAAAATTGGCTTTATAGTAAACTATGAGATCTGTATTTCTTTAAAATTCATTTTCATACTTAAATATGAATATAGAAATTGAAAATACATATTTTCTTAAATAAAATCAAATCAATTCATTTTTAAAAACAAAAATCGAAAGTAAATTCTTAAAAAAACAAAAAGTCTTTAAATTACTATTTAAAAATTAACTTTTAAAATTCATATTTTATCACATAAGTTTTAAGATCACGAAAATAATTTGATGAATTTAAAAATTCCAGTCATTATCATCGTTATTATTATCATAACATTCACTAGATCCAATTAATTTCAGATAATTCGTTGGGACATCATATTGGTAACAACACTTTCCGCTTCCTTTTAATCCGTATCTAAAATGTTATTAAATTATATCATAAAATTAAGAAATCAATTTTTAATTTAACAATAAAGTCTTACCTAATTGCTAAAACAGAATTTACTGCCTGTAGATGTAATCGGTTTCTTATATTTGTTTTTACGATGTTCATTTGACTGAACACACGTTCAACGTCCGCATTAGACCACGGAAGACTGAGAAGTTTTAAAATAAAATTGGCAATTTCCTCGAATCTCTTGTTCCCTACGCTTTTACTATGCTTTTACTCTGCCCAGAAAGAAACTGTGTTGTAATTTTTTTAACCCATTTTATATATTGATTGTTGGAATATTGGTCAATTATTTTTCCAATTTGTTCCTCGCTAATACAATATAATTATAAAATTGGTAAAATTTCGCCTTCGGAACTTAAAACGTTTTGGACTGAAAAAAATCTATATTTTGTAAAACTTTTATATTGTCTGGTAATCTTAAATAAAAAAGGGGTTAGTTTATGTATTTTTTATGCATATTTATTAATCCAAAAACGAAGTTGATGCAATTACCAAAATCCCCTAGTGGCCACATGTTCTCGATCTCCAACAACCAGATACTTGAAGCCTCGCTGCGCTACAGGCAGAGGTGGCCATTATGTGAAGGTCTATTGGCACAAGGTGCAATATAGTGTTCAGTGTCTCTGAAGGACTAGTTCTTAGTGCGCCGGTTATACCAATGCATGCTGATCTCTGGACTTTGTATAGTTGGTATACGACATACTTCCTTCTAGTTGCAGTCCACCATACAAGAGATCCGTAAGTAAGAATTGGACGTACTATAGCCGTATACATCCATTTAACTATGTTGGGACTAAGTTCCCATTTTCTGCCAAACATCTTACGACAGGTATAATAGGCCACCGTTGACTTTTTTACCCTATGTTGAGTATTTAGCTTCCATGACAATTTAGAGTCCAGTATAATACCTAGATATTTTGCATTATTTGAATGGGGGATTTCGCAGTCTTTCAACCGTGGAAGTTTGAAGCTTGGAATCTTGGTCTTTGTCGTGAAAAGTGCAAGTTCCGTTTTGCTTGTTTTCACCCCAAGACCACTTACCGTGGCCCAGTTGTCGAGCAGCCCAAAAGCAGTGGTCATAATATCACTGATCACGTCCGGAAACAGTGCTGATACGAGTATCACCACATCGTCCGCATAAGCTGCAACTTGTATCCCTTTTCTGTCTAGATCAATGAGAATCGAGTTAATAACGATAAGCCACAGTAGTCGAGAGATTACCCCACCCTGTGGTGTGCCTCTACCAACTTGCTTGGACTTAACGCTATTACCAAGATTTGCTGTAACTATTCTTGATTTCAGCATAGTTACTAACCAGTTATTGATATATTCTTCAACGTCTAAGTTAGTAAGAGCTTGCTGAATTGCAAGAGTGGTAACATTATTGAAAGCACCCTCTATATCCAGAAAGGCTGCTATTGTATATTGTTTAAATTCGAGAGATCTCTGTACAACTATTACGACCTCGTGCAGAGCTGTCTCTGTAGAGCGACCCTTAAGGTAGGCATGCTGACTATTAGAGAGCCGTGTCGTACCCTCTAGGTGATGCCTAATGTGAGCATCAATGAGTCTTTCCAAGGTTTTAAGCTGGAAAGATGAAATACTAATTGGACGAAAGTCCTTCGCCTTCTCATGACTTCTTTTGCCAATTTTGGGAATAAAAACGACCTTAACTCTCCTCCAGTTAATCGGAACATGGTTGAGGGAGAGACAGAGCGTAAAAATTCTATGAAGCCAGGGAATGATATGCCTTTTTGCACTTTGTAGCATCTTTGGCAATATACCAACCGGCCCGGGTGACTTAAAAGGTGCGAAACTGTCCATCGCCCATGATATCCTGTCATAGGAGATGATGTAACTATCGATATTGAATAGAGTCCTACCTTCCCTCTCAATATCCGTAGCAACATCCTTACAGCCTGGGAAATGAGTATTCAGTAGGATGTCAAGTGACTCTGCTGAGGATTCGAACCAGGAGTCATCCTTCCTTTTGATATAAGTAGGATTGGATTGCCCCTTGGCTATAATTCTACTAATTATTTTATATTATCTATAGATTCACAGAATCTTCTCCATGAGTTTCTTTTTGCGACTACTATAGCTTTCTTGTAGGCTTTCAATTGATCACGATATGGTTGCCATGATTTACTATTGTAGATAATGTTAAAGGCCCTACGAGTTTCCCTACGTAGTTTAGATAGCTCAGAATTCCACCATGGAGGGAAGCTTTTCTTAGCCTTAGTGACTGGACAGGAAACTTCCAAAGCCTTGACTAAAGTTTTCCTCTATTTTTTCAAGACCAGTGACTTGACTGAGTCTCTACTCGAGACAAAACTGCAAGCCCTTGAAGAAGATTGGCAATCTCTTCGCGTTCTTATGAAGGTCCGCAAATGCTCTAAGAGGTAATGGTCCTATACATTCCGCTGTAGGAGATTCATCAGCATACTTTAATACGACCTACAGAAATTCAGATTTTGGAGTTAGTGTTCCTCCGTGTGATGCCCCAGACATGTTTACAGCTGTTTACATCAGCAAAATTAGCCAGATGTACAAAAATTATTGTACCTAAGAAAAAAGGCAAAAGGGGAAGCGAGTTCCATTGTAAATAAATATCCATTAACGAACGATGGATTTTCTTTAGCATGGGAGGCTTTACGAGGTCGATACGAAAATAAGAGGATTTAAGTAGATATTCAGTTGAAATCTCTATTCAACATCCCTCGCGCGGATTACGAATCAGCAGACGCAATTAACAATATACAGACAACTATTAGTGATTGTCTTGCTCTGCTATCTTCTCAGGGAATAAATGTAGAACTCTGGGATCCCATCCTTATATATTTGTGCTCCACAAAAATTCCTGAAACATTAGCTCTATGGGAACAAACATTAGCTCTATGGGAACAATCTCATCTTTCAAATTCGATTTTACCTCAAATGGAACAGTTTCTTATTAAAAGACATCGAGTAGTGGAACGGATTGTAGGAATTACGAAGGATAAGATTAAAAAGACTCAATCTGATAACTCCCAAGACTCTCAAAGTCTCAATACACAGAAGTAATTTTTCAATAGGATGGTGACCCAATACACACGTCAAAAATCGTAAAGAATGGTGTTCCTAGAAAAATTTCTTATTAATGCAGTTATCAGTTCAATGTCTTGAGTTTAATCCTATTGAGAATTTTTAGTGAATCGTGAATTTGCGGTTGAAACAATACCGATTAACTCCTACCAATTTGTACGAGCTTTAACAGCTTAATGAGCACGAGAGAGAGAGTATTCCAAAAAAGTTAATGAAAAATTTATAGAAAATATTCTAATGCGTGTAAAATTTTATTTACGTAATAAAGGATATTGAAAATTTTTTTAAAAAATGCAATTCTTCCCTAAGGTTATTGTGGGGTGCAAAATTGAGTACATTCGAGTTATTTCAGTTTTGTCTGTTTTTTTATTTAGAACTGGATGTTTTTTGTTTTGAATTGTAATTCATTTTGTTACATATTATATAAAAAATAAATGACAGACAAAATTTTTGGATTTGCTTTATTAGTTTCATTTTTATTCCATAAGAAGTGCACAAAATAGAACCATGTACTCATTTGAGCTCCCCACTGTAGATGCAATCAATGTGGCAATAAACACCATAGCATGCTTCACATGCAAAGAAGTTATAATTCCCAAAAATCCAAAGAATCGAGTACTGGATATTCTGCGACAAGCTCTTGTTATGAAGAATTATTACATAATAACGAAATTGTTGATCCTTCCGATGAATTGGAAAGACCACATTTTTCTAAGTCTGCTCATCGAACAACTACTAAACAGAATTTCTTGCCTGTAAATCAGCAAAATACATTGTTGCCGACATCACGTGTCGAGTCAACGACCACACAGACTCTCTTGTCTGTAAATGAGGATGATACTTTGTTACCGACAGCTCTTGTCCAAATTATGCATTCTGGAAAAAGCACACTGTTCGTGCCCTAATTGACTCAGGTTCAAAAACTTCACTTTTGACAGAAGAAGTATCCAAAAGGCTAGGATTGATTACTGACGGTTCTAATGTAAAAATATGTAGACTCAGTAGTTGCAAATTGTAATGCAGTTTGTAACGTCACAGTATATTCTGAAAGGAATAAAATACAGCTTAGTTCTAAAGTTGTAATTGTCCCACATATCACGAATTTGATGCATTCTCTATCATTACCAACTCCTTACATTTCCGATATCAGTGAATTAGATTTAGCAGATCCTAATTTCTTAGTTCCTGCTCAAATTAACTTGCTATTTGGTAGCGATGTAATCCCGTATATAGTTCTAGATAGTATGAAAAGGAATATATTAGGAAGTCGGATCGCTCTGAATTCTATATACGGTTGGTATATATTTGGCCCAATAAAATCACACGGCACTTCTCTAGTGAACAAAGATGATTCACAAGAACCAAATTGTTACAATAACATAATTCCATTAAGAAAAGATACCACACACACCAATTCCTTGTTTATTAAAAACATTTATTTTCAAGAAAAATATTCGGGTATTACGAAAAATTCCTTTTCGGCTCTTGATAATATAATCAACAATATTATCAAGAGCCGCTATCATTATTTATTGAACCATCACATTTTATCAATATTCCCCAATATTTCCCCCCCGAAGGTTGGCATACGCCCATTAAAACTAACATTTCTGTTACTGACACATATCTCAATACTATAACCAGTCATCTGAAAGAACGATTAAAATCTTATATATGTAAATTCAGAAAAAGTAAAGTCAGAATCCCATTCTTTGACAATGTTGCGCCGCTGCAACAAATGAATCAACTGGCATTCCCTTTGTCTAAAAAAATTCAGAATAATATCCAAGAGTTTATTTTTAACGTCAAGTTGAATTTTAATGCTTCACAAAGCTGTACGGATTTACTCAAACCAATACAAGCTCTTGTATATCACATATATCATTGTTTACAGCCAACCGTGATTTTATCTCATGAAATCCAAATAATGTTTGCCCTCAAAAACTGGCACACGACCATCTTCTTTCGAAATTTTGAAGTCATAATTCAAATTCTATCTCATAAATTGTATTGTGCAGTTATATACGAATTTCATGGAAAGACATTAATTTTCTTAAATTTACTCATTTTAATAAATACAGTTGCGCTGATGCAACAATATTATTCAAGTTTTCAACTTGACTTACGTAGACCATATCTACTATTGAAAATCGTAAGGCAGAATTTCACGAGTTTCAAATTTCGAAAATATCCTAATATAATACAAGTTCTTGTGCATTTCTGTCAAATTTCCAGTTTGTTGTCCAAACGATACTGCTGTTCCTTTTTCTTTTCTTATTTCTTTTCAGATACTGATGAACACTTCCCACGATTTCTCATCAATAATTTGGCCTAATGCAGCCCTGGCAGACAGCTATTCGTTGGGCGGTTTCAGCATTGCACCAGTGCAAGGGGGCCGCCATGTCGAAGATCGATCAGTCGCCATCGCTCGCATTTTGAACGATCTGATCGACTTCGACTAAAACTGACAATTCATGCTGTGTTCCAAAGCGCCAACGCAAAAGAAGAAAAGAAGACACTTGTCATCGACAAACCAAACAAACAACATCAACTACAACAGCGAACAAAACCAACAATTAAAATATCACAACAAAACCATCAAACCAATTTACAATTGTTAAAAATAAATAAACATTCAAAATACATATAAGAGTGCAACGCACAAACATTTACAATAAAAAGTGTACATTGTGATAACAACAACAACTACATACGTTTATCCTCAATAAACGAAAGAAAAACTTAAAATAAAACAATTTTAAACTTCTTTAAAATTAAACATCAAAGTTACAAAAACAAATAAATTTTTAAATCTCTTTAAAATTAGCCACAATAAGTTCTCTTTTTATTTCTGGATAAAGTAAGTACATTCAATTTCTTGAATTTTGCTCAACTACGTCAATATTAACTGATACACAACGCCGCTGTTGTGCGCTACATTTGTTACATTTCGTGTAACAAATTATTAATAATCTACTTTAGTCTCCCCAAATAGATACATCAAATACAACTTACAGTTCGGAAATTGTTTAACCATTTTGTTGTTTCCTGTTTGGAATAAAAACAAAAAAAATACCAAAAAAAAGACGTCCACTGCCATAGCCTAGGCAGCCTACAAAATGAAAGAAGGTCCGATTGCTCTGACTATTGAAGAATACAAGGCTCGACAAAAACCACGTGTAAAGTCCCCGACACAGAAGAAGAAAGCAACGAATTGGAGTTTTTGTTAGAAAGTAAAAAAACAAAATAAATAATTTTTTTTTAAAGAAAAAAAAACTGATATGCGTTTTATCCGCACTTATATATTTTTAAATTTATCAAATTTAAAAATATATAAATTCAAGAACAATATTGATAACTTAATTATATAAGTTAACTTCCTTAGTTTGGTTAATTTAAAAAAATATATTTTATAGTGGACACCAACTGTCCACTTTACACTTATGAAATAAAACACAACAATTATTACTTAATGAATTTAATATCCGACTGTTCCCGTCGATTCCCCAAATAAGACTAAATTTACAATTTAATTTTACTAAGTTTTAATTAATAAATTTGCTGATGCGGCATTCCCACGTTGGGCAAATTGCCAGACGAAACACGATCCTGCACCGTAATACCATTAGTTGGCGCGTGTGTAGCGTCAGCATTCTTTTGTCGACATGTGCATTGCTCATGTATACTTGGTTGTGTTAACTCCTCCCTTGCCAAAAATCTGCGTCCCGCAGATTGCGATTTAGGTATTGCGTTGGTCATGCTCCGTAGCGGGGGGAAACGCACATGAGAGTATAAGGCTTTCCAGCATAGGTATCCTAAGAATGATAAGAGCAAAAAATTGTGCAATCCGCTATCATGGAGTAGCGGTATCTTATGTGTAAGTTTTCTAAATTTTTAATGTTTTGTAGACTCATATTGTGAAGATAACCTATGTCAAGCTGCCTTCTTTCTTCTAATATGGTTGTGACGATCTGGGGTAGGATTTGTATAGATGTCTCGCTTCGGCTGGTATAAGTTAAGTTTCTTATCTTCACTTCTTCGTTGTTAAGACGCACTGCGTAGGTTCCCGAAAGGAATTTAGTAACGTTACCACTCTGAAGATTGCCTTTAAAATTGGTAATGAATATGGTATCTTCCATAACGAGTTCGACAACCTCTTCTTCACAGGATCGGTAGGTACACTTCGCTTCGCCGCCCTTGATTAGAATTGGAATACAATTATCTTCAGGGAGTTTTTTCAAGCTCTTCCTTTCACACACTGTATTATTGTTGATCCGCATACATTGTTCGGTGATGCCATAAGTTTCCTTCTCATTTAGTAACAGCGTATTAAAGGGTAAGTCTATAACCTTCCCTTCCTGAACGGATGGTTTGACAATAATATATTCAACTTACCTTACCTTGGGCTGTGATAGGACATAGAGGATCATTGAACCATTTGTGCATACCCTTGGACTAGCATACTCAATTGCCTCCAATTCGTTAGCATAAGGGAGAGTTGCGATTTCGTCAATTATCAGGTGAATTTCTTCTCTGTCGAGTACATTAGAGTTGACTATGCCACCTTTGGCCATCTGAGCGGCTCTCATGACTTCGTTTACTTCCTCCTTGATGACCATTATTTGGCGTAAGACTTGGTTGATGAACCTTTTAACGTTCGTTGCATTGACCTCATTATGGAATCGCGCCACCATTGCGTTAACCTTAGATATTGCCTCCTGCGATGCTTTAAAGAGTCGATCGTTGATCACGTATTGGTGGTTGTTATTTCCAATCTGCTGCCAATCTGGGTTGCCAGCCAACCATTTCCAGGCTGAACCAATCCAATTGATAGAACGCTTCTGCTTCCTGTATTTACCCATAAGCGTATCTAATTGGGAAGAAATACTGTTAATATGGAAATCAATTACCATCTTTTCCTTCTCCTCCACAGCAGTTTTCTCAATCATTTCCACAATTTGATCCAACAGGCGTTCATATTCTTCTAAGTTGATGACATGAACCAGGTTAAATCTTCCATCAACCAGCCAACTTTTGCCATATTTAAATGTAACCAATCGCGAATGATATTCGAAGCTTTGTAGACTGTTCACAGCAGCGAACCACGCAAGACTGGAATGATAAATGTTTTTTTTCTAGTTCTACGATTAGTGTGTTAGTGTGTTTAGTAGCTACATAGTTAGAATAATGAAGCATCTACTTTAAGTTTTCTAGTTATATGTTTTATTGTTAGTAGGATTCTTATTCTAAGTTAGTCTTTGTATCTTATTTACTTTCATTTCTGTTTTACTTTATCATATTTATCTTTTAGGCTGAAGGCCACATTCCCCTTCTTTTTTTTAACAAGGTGTGATTTTCTGCGATATGTAAAAAGCAAATGATAGTCTCTTAAGCCATGGACCTCTTTTGTATTATACAACTGGCATGGATCACCCCTGCTATGAAATAAATTTACTTTATTGTAATGATTTTATTTGAATTAATTCAATTGTTTTTTAAAGAGCATTCTAGAGTGCAGATGGCAGTGTTATAAATAGTGGCAGAGGTTGCAGTCGTTAGTAAGTTTATAAGAGACGCTATTCAAATAAACATCAACTGAGTGCCTTAAAGTGTGCTGTGTTTTTCAATTGAATTCGTGTACATTATAAAGTGTGTCTTTATTTCTGCGAATTTATAAACGTGTATAAAAAAAACACTGAGTGACTATTTAATTCTGTTGTTGTTGTACATTTTAAATAAATAAAGAGTTGTTACAATTTTTAAACTACTAAACGGCTTTTATTTGCAATCAAAAGTATCCGGTTTATTTAAAGGAAATAAACCAGCGTTTTAAAAAGGTTAAAACGTAACAATATATTTGCGCTTAAGCTTTATATTTCTTATAATTTTTAGGCCTTTTTTCAATTTCTTTGTTTTTATATAAATTTCTCAACTTATCGTTTTACATTTTTCCTTTGTGATCTTTTGCTTTTTATATTTATTTGTTATATTAATTCTTGAACAAGGTGTGATTGTTTGCCATATGCAAAAAGCAAATGATAGTCTCTTAAGCCATGGACCTGCTTTGTATTATACAATTGGCATGGATCACCCCTGTTACGAACTAAATTTACTTCATTGCAATGATTTTATTTAATTATTTTTAATATACATATGTACATATTTGCTATTAAGCTTATATTTTATATAATTTTAGGCCTTTTTCCATTTTCTTTATTATTATTTAAAAATTTTTATGTTTTTGCATTTTCCATTTGTTTGACATTTTTGCTTTTTATTTTTATTTTAAGGCCTTTTCAATTTTATTTTTTACTTTTGATACATTTCTATAATTTCATTTGATTTATGTTTTATTTGGGCTTATGCCTCTTCCTTTTTTATATACATAATTTAAGGCTTTTCCAATAATTCGATTTCCTTATTCTCATGGTACCCATGGGGAATTGAACCCCCCGCAAATATGTGGTTTCCACTATAATCTTGGGTCCAATAATCTTGGGTATATTTTTTGTATGGACCGTAGATTCTGTGATATGCTTTTTAGTTTCGAGCGTTGGTGGTTTAATTGCAAGAAACCTATTAATGGTACGAATATCTACCACGATCCATGACAGTGAGAACATCACTATCACAAATCGTCGTCCCAAAAAAAAGAAATCGCATTAAGGGAAGCCACTAGGTTTTGATATGGGTCTTGTGAATCTTTTTTCCAGTGCTTGTCTGCACCGTGACCCGGTTGTTTTTATTAACGACCGCTTTTTCATAAAGTGGTTGATGCTTTGCTTTGATCTGCCTGTTTCTAACATGAACGACATCACCCGCCTTATATTCCTTCGATGTGGCACGACGCTTAGCATTATGACGCTCCAAAGTTGCCTCTTGCTTTTCATTAATCGATTTTCCTATTTCCCTATTTAACTTTCTCCGAAAGTTCTGCAACCTTTGGTAATTAATTTTTTCAGCCCTATTAAAGAAAATGTCCACCGGCTTCCTGTTGGTGACAGAGTGGACGGTGTTATTGTATCGATCAGTGGCAAGCATTATTAAATCCCTAACTCCTAAGTCTTTATATTCAACCCTTAAACATCGATAAATTTCCTACAAGGTTGAGTGGAATCGCTCTACTTGTCCGTTCACCTCACTACGACCTACTGGTGTTGTTGTTGAATTACATTCATTACTATTGGACTAATGAAGCCTCGTTCGTTATCGGTTACTAGAATTCGTGGTGTCGAGAAATAGTTAAGGGTTTCAATTATTTTTTCTCCCATTTGCAAGGCTGAACGATTTCTGAGAGGAAAGAGTTTCCCAAATTTTTAAAATTTATCTAAAACACTAATAAAATACTCATTTTGAAGTACAAAAACATCCATGTGCAGTATTTCACAGGGATAAGAAGGAATCGGAGTAGCTAGAAGCATAGGCAGTGGTGGATGTCGATCATATTTGTTAGCTTTGCAGATTTCACAATTTTTTTGTATACCTCCCTACAAAGCTGTTCATTTTGGGGAAATAATATTACTCCAAAAGCTGTAACTTATTTTTGTCCTTATTCCTATGTGCCCTTTTGTGCTCTTCCTCTATCAATGAACACACCCTCTCTGGACAAGTAATGTCTTTGAGTAATTCGTAGCCTATAGTGTGAAAAATGTTCTAAATATACCTCCTGAAATAACCACAAATATTGTTCAGGGATTTTAATTCCGTTTAGGACATCGGGTCTGAGTTTTTCTTTTAATGCACGAATAAGATTTTCTATGTTAATTTCTTCCAATGATATGATGTGGCGGTTATAGCCAGGATGAGGGTTGATGTGAGAAGTCATATCTGATTGGAATTGTCGTATTATAATTTGATTACGAAATACATTAATGGCAGCTTCGACGTGTGGGATCAAATCTGTACCATCCTGTTCGGCGCTGTGTACAGTGCCTTCGCTGGCTGTTACAGTAACTGAATCTTCGCTTTCCGCCCTACCTTCACTGGCTGTATCGGTAGTGGAGTCGTCCACAATATGTGCACATAGATCAATAGATGAAGCTCTTGGGGGCCGCTCAGCTTCCACTGAGTCGGCTGAGTCTACTTTCAGGCGAGATAAGGCGTCGGCTACCACATTGGACTTCCCTGGTTTGTATATTAATTCAAAGTTGTATTCCTCAATTCTGGCCTTCCACCTTTTTAATTTTGCATTATAATTCCTATTACTTAATGCAAATGTCAAGGGTTGGTGGTCAGTAAAAATACGTATTTTCCTCGCTATATACAGATAGGAACGTAAGTTATCTAATGCCCACACTATAGCGAGCATTTCTTTTTCGTTCGTAGCATATGCCTCTTCTGTCTTGTTTATAGAACGAGAAATGAAGGTTATTGGTTTGTCCTTTCCCATTTCCCTTTGAGAAAGTACGGCACCTAATGCGCATCCGTTGTTAAATTAAAATATTTGTCGAAGTCCGGAAAGGCTAATATTTCCGATGACGTGAGTAATTCTTTAAGCTCATTGAATGCTTGTAGTTCTTCCTCCCCGAGAGTGATTCTAACCTTTTTTGATTGATTGGCCTTGACCTGAGCCATTTCGCCACGTGTAAGGTTGGTTAATGGCTTGGCTTGGTTATTTTTGCAAAATCTTTAATAAACCTTCTATAATAGGACGTTAATCCTAGGAAACTTTTAAGTTCTTTTAGAGTTTTGGGTGGTTCAATGTCAAGGATTGCTTTAACCTTTTTCCTATCGGGTAAGATACCTTCCCTCGTGACTACATAACCAAGGAATTCGACCTCGGTCTTTATAAATGCTGTTTTTTTCTAGATTTACCCTAAGGTGAGCTTCCCGTAGACACTGGAATACCTTCTCAAGATTTTTCAAGTGTTCCTCTACGGTACTCCCATAGACTATTATGTCGTCTATGTAGACATAACAGATATTCCCTATACAACCTCGCAGAACGTCATCGGCCATACGTTGAAAAATGCCAGGTGTATTACGGAGACCGAATGGTAACCTCAAAAACTCATATTTTCCATTCATTGTGGAAAAGGCTGTTTTGGGTACGTCCCTAGGATTCATTGGAATTTGATGAAACCCTGAGGTAAGGTCAAGGGTTGTAAAATATTTCGCCTTACCGAGGCTGGCTAAGGTTGAGTTGATATCGGGGATAGGATATGTGTCAGGTATTGTGACAGCATTCTGCCTTTTGAAATCCACCACCATCCTATATTGTTTTTCACCATTTGGTTTTGGTTTCTTTGGAACCACCCAGATGGGAGAATTGTTAGGACTTCTTGATGGCCGAATTATGTTATTCTCTAAAAGTTCCTCTACTTGTCGTCTAATGTATTTCCTATGTCTGAGAAAAATTTATTCAGTCCGTTGATACCTCGAATTTCAAGGGGTATACGGATTCCGGGGCTTGATTGTCAAGGAATTATTTTTATGGTAGATTATGGCTTTGAGCTCACGCAGAGTATTGTCACCTATTATACCATTAAAGGATGTGAATCCCGGTAATACATAAAAAGTAATTGTGGTATCGTTACCGAATGAGCGAAAAATTTTCCTTTTACTTTTTCATTAATTTTAATCTTTCCTGCCGCAGTGCGGACACAAAATGGTTTCTCTAATTTGGCGGTGCGAGGACATAGGGCTGGCTCAATGAAGTTTTTGGTCTATAAGGAATTTTATTGTTGAGCCATCCCTTAATCTATTACTTATGTATGGTAAGCCGGATAGGCAGGTGTCAGAAAATTTATTTCTTCACCGGTAGTATATCATCCTCATTTTCCGACCCATGGTCTTGCATTATATGGAATACCCTTTGATGTTTAATTGGGCGTTGGGCTGATCCGGAACGCACCTGATCTGAAAACACTCGTCTTTTGTTATTCCATGGACGGTTCGCATTGCTACCAGCCCTCCTAAATTGGGTACTTGGATCTACATCCATCGGTTCGGGTCTATGAGTACCATGCTGTTGCACGGCATGTTGCGGTTCGAATCGTCTAGTGACAAACGGGTTAACGTGAGGTTGATACCGATTTTTCGGCACGACCCTTTGGAAGGAAGTATCGTGTTGATGAGTCTTATTTGGGTTAGGAGAGAATCCAATTGGTACCTGAATTTTGTTAGGAGTGTATAGTGAATGTAAGGAGATCTTACTCCTGTAATCCGTATTCCGCAATTCTATGCATTGGGAATAAGCTTCTGGAAGCGTTTTGGGTTTCATGAGCATTATCATTCTAGATAGCTCACCATTCAACCCCCTAACGAATAACTCTAAAGTTTTATTCCTATACGTTTCTATTAAGACATTAGTTGTCTCTTCGGAATAGTTTTCCGTTTTTAATTTGTTTATTATGAGGGAAAACTGGTGGTTTACTGTAGCGTAGAATTCATCTACGCTCATCCCCTTTTGACTGATCTGAGTCAATTGATGTTCTATAGTACGAACATCGCGTTTATCTGCATAATGCAGAGAAAGACAATTTTTTATCGATGCCCAATCATCATCGAATATATTATAGGAAGTTAGGGCTGCGTCAGATTGAAGATCTTTTACACAGTCGGGTAGTTTAACAATTTCATTTAACTCCGCCTCTGTGGTTGGAACACGCAGTGGTGGGGGAGAGGTCGTAGGTTCTTCGCCTCTAATACTTGGAGGGTTATCAGGTGTACGCTCTAAATTCTGAGTTCTCTGGTCGAGATTTTTTAACTGATTTAAGACCGCGTTTAGAGCACCAGTTAACTCAGTTACTTTAAGTTGTAAATTTTCCATACTTACAGATATTTAAATAACATTGAATTTCAGTCCTGGGTATTAAATTCCGTTGACTATTTAGGATTTCTATCCTTACATATTTTTTAAATAAATTTTTTTAGATTTTCACAAATTTTATGTGGCACCTGATTAACTTCAGGTTTTTTTTTTTAATTTTTTTTTCTGCTCAGAATTTCTATCCTTATATATATTTTTTTTTTTAATTTTTTGATTTTCACAAATTTTATTTAGCACCTGATTACTTTCTTTAAATCTTTCTTTTTGTTTTTTGTAACTCTCACAAGTTTAGATTTTTTATTTGTTTGATTTTATTATTGGTTTTTGGAGGGTCCCGTAGGAATCGCAAATACTTATTTAATTAATTCATAAGGACACCGCTTATTTTTTTGGCGGGTCCCTGCTCGGGCGCCAGTTAACTTCCTTAGTTTGGTTAATTTAAAAAAATATATTTTATAGTGGACACCAACTGTCCACTTTACACTTAGGAAATAAAACACAACAATTATTTCTTAATGAATTTATTATCCGACTGTTCCCGTCGTTTCCCCAAATTAGACTAAATTTACAAAGTTTTAATTAATAAATTTGCTGATGCGGCATTGCCAGACGAAACACGATCCTGCACCGTAATACGATTAGTTGGCGCATGTGTAGCGTCAACATTCTTTTGTGGACATGTGCATTGCTCATGTATACTTTGTTGTGTGCACCCTGTAGATGTTGGAGAAGAGGTTGGCAACGCGGAAAATGATGACAGATGTCAAAGAGGTTTTGACAGATGCAAAAAGGGAAACAGACTAGAAGGATAAATAAAAACAAACAAAATACAGGCGCCAGGCAAAGTAGATTGCTGACATTCTATTTTGCCTGGAACAAAGAATATGACACCGAGGTGATGAGCTGGTGTGTGACCTGTGGATCTCTCTCTTTGGTTGTGAATTGGATTGGTAAGTGGTTAAGTGGCGCATCGAAAAACAAAAAAAAATATATAAAACAAATTGAAATTGAAGAAGTTTGTGTGAGCAAGTTATTTATTTAGTTTACAAAAAAAAAGAATAAAGTAAAATATAGACCAAAAATTAAAATTTAAATAAAAAGAAAATCAAAAAAAAACTATATAAAAGATCTAAAACTAAATAAAATCTAAATAATAAACCTAAGACTAAATGAAATTTTAAAATAAAACTAAATAAAATAAGCCCAAATTTAAAACTAAAAGCTAAATCAAATTTAAACCTAAACCTAAAATAAACTAAAACTTAAAAATAAACCTAAAAACTGAGTTAAAAATAAAACTGAAACTAAATAATAAACTTAAAACTAAATAAAAACTTTAATATAAACATAAATAAACCTAAAAACTGAAGTGAAAACCTAAATAAATCTAGAAGAAAAAAAAACTAAATTAAGATAAAACTAAAACTGAAATTAAAGCTAAAATAAATAAAACTATAGCTAAAATAAAATATAAAACAAACTATTTAATAAAACTTAAAATAAATTAAATAAAGAAATGAACTTAAATATAAAGAACCTAAAGAAAAACAGATAGATAAAACCTAATAATATTAAAAGCAAGAAAACTGAAAGATAAAAGAAAAAAAATTAGTAAAACCGCCATTTACGCCAGCCACATTCGCCAAATTCCCCATTCACCATATATTCCATATCCGCCATCAGCATTCCTCCGATAATCATCCATCAGCCATTTGCAACCTCCGCACCTGTTTCATCCATGTTCAACAGTATTCACCTATACCAACCGCAATAGCCATCAGCCTAGTCATCTTGTCATCCGCTAATCATCAGCCATCCTTCTGGCCTGGTCTTTCTTCATCATCTCTAGTCTTCCTCATCACATCATCATCATCCGTTTGCCATCCTCTTCAGCATCATTGACATCATCCACCACATTTTCATCAGCACCATCATCCGCACAAAAAGCAGCATCAGGTATTCAGTAATTATATAAAAAAAATTCATATACGTAATTTAGATACATTACTTTTTTATCAGAATAAATTAGATTTAACTTTTTGTATACCTGAGTAATTAATCCTTTAAAGAATGAAGGAAAAACGTAGGGCCACATAAAATTGAGCTCAGTTTCTAGGGTCCCTTAGTTTATTCAGCAGACCACAAATTGTGCGCAAGAGGTACATGAAAGAAAAGTTAGATCTAAAATAGATAAAAACGATAAAAAAAACCTGAAAACAAAAGAGAAAACGTATTTATGTTAGAATTACATTTTATATGAATACATAAAAGATACTCACCTGAAGTCGCTTGTAAAGACTGCTGTAAATTAAATCCTATATATATAGATTGTAATTTTTATGATAACTAATATATTTATATAAAGTAGGTTAAAATTTAAACCTTAAAATTTTTTTTAACTAAATAGAAATCGTTATATTGAGTTTGTGTTTCTGTGTTGTTTTGCAATCATCACTCACTTCGGGTTCCTTCAATTTTTTTACTTCCCATAAATGCTGGTATGTATTTTTTTTGTACGCCAGAATAATGGTACCAGTGTTGGCAAGAACCACCCCATCCTGCGAGCCTCAGCCTGGCATACGCCGTCAACATCTGGTAACACCGACAACACAACAGATGATTCTGTTGGTTTATTTTCATTTACAATACCTGGTCAGTACAGAATGGCTTTTAAAAAAATTTAACGCAAAAATAATGGATATTTCCAGTATTTACGGATACCGCACTAATACCGAAAATTATTTATAAAAATTATAATATTGTATAAATAAGTGATTGGGGTTTTAAATCAGCGTGAGTGTGTAGGATTAGAAAAACAATTTGATGATTAATTTTGACATCAATTAAATTTATACTTGTTGTATAATTCAGTTTTAAGTATGTGTTTCCCTATTGAAACTAAAATGTGAAATTTAACTATATAAACTGACTAAAATACTGCGACTGAAAATTGAAACGTTATTTCATTTTTCTTTTTTCAGGACTAGCAAAAAGTCTGTATAACAAAAACTATTTAAATAAAATTTTAATTTTCGTCTCCCAGGAGCAGTTAAATTAGTTATTTGAAACTAACTAATTAAGACTCTGAGATTGGAAATGCTAAAAAGTACTTACATATATTTAAAAATGTATCGCAATTATATTTAATTTAATTAATAATTTTTTTTTTTAAATATAAGGCTTATACATATTAAATGAAAGTATGAAAAAAAAACAAATGAAATTTAGTTGGGCTATTGAATCTAATATGACTTTTTGTTAACTTTATTTTCTATGCGAATAATCCTGTTCTCATATATACAACATTGATTACGACTCTAGCTATAAAGTTAACAAAAAGAAATATTTTTGCCAAGAAGATGTCGCAACGCGTTACGGACTCTTATGTTTACGTGAACGGGACTTACACCTCTTGAGCAAACACACAAAACTAACATGTAAGGAAACACTCACTTCGTGCCCCACGTTGGGCGCCATTCTCTACTGACCAGGTATTGTAAATGAAAATAAACCAACAGAATCATCTGTTGTGTTGTCGGTGTTACCAGATGTTGGCGGCGCTGGTATGATGGCGTATGCCAGGCTGAGGCTCGCCGGATGGGGTGGTTCTTGCCAACATCTGGTAACACCGACAACACAACAGATGATTCTGTTGGTTTATTTTCATTTACAATACCTGGTCAGAACAACTTGGTTGTGTTAACTTACATATACTAGTATATATTTTGCTTAATAATAATGAACTATTAACAGCTGCACATAAAATTGCAGTAGAGGCATTTTTTTATGATATCAAGAATAGAATAACAACATTAGCAGCCAAAAAGAAAATTGAAATTGAACTTCCAGACACTATACATGAAAAGATAAAGATAGAAACTGTATTTTCTAATAAAGATTTCAAAAAACATTTCAAAATGACCGAAACAGTAGTAGAGTTTCTTAATACGGCTTCAAAGCTTATTAATGACTTTGATGGAAAGTCTGAAAACCTACGTTCTTTCATAGACTAATTGCAACTTGTTGATCCAATTAAGGGCGAACACGAAGCCTTAGCTGTATCCATTATGTAATGTACCAAAGTCAACGAGCGTGTAAAGATTTTAAATAGAAAACACAAAGAAGTGAAAATGAGATTTGCCATATCGAAACGTGAACACTTATCACTTATTGTCTCATCTAACACGAAAGGATATTACAGGGATAGGACTACGGCAGCCTTTGATGTGCTAGCAACAGTGGTGTGGGGGGTTCGGTCCTTTCCTTTAAATACGTAGTTTCACTACAATTTTATTTTAGACTCCCTATTTTTTTATCGTTACGGTGTAAGGGCCAGAATGACTAGAGTACTAAACTATTTTTTGCCCCTTTCTAGTCACAAACAAATTTAAATAAAAAAGATGTTAGAGAATTAATCCAAGTAAATAATCTCTCTCAGGTGTTATTGAGAGACTAAGCCTCGTAACCCGCGCCTACCAATGTTTCAACGGCTAATATTTACATGAAACCCCACATTTAAAATGTATCTTAATGTCTTACACCATTTCCTCACTCATGTCAAATGAAAACACCTTTATAATTTCCATATTAGCAATTCATAATGCTTAACACACGTTTTTATTTACTATTTTTAATATTTAGAACAAATTTTTTTAAATATGTAAGAATATTCAGTATTTGCGTAAATATTATAGAAACTTAATAAATTGAAACAATTTCAAATATCTGATGACAACAATAAAATATAATATAATGACCGAATATCAAAGGGTTAATGATATTTAATTTCTTTAGATAATTGGCAAACCAAACAAAATAATACAAAAATATGTAGGTATATATAATACTAGCTAAAACCCGGTGTGCTTCGCTACCCGTATCGTAATGAAATAAAAAGTTTAGAGTTAAACAAATATATTTATTAAGTTATTAAAATCTACAGTTTTCCTTTTAAATTAATTCTTATTATATTATCTTATGATTTACAATATACTTATTTAGTCTATCAAATTAGTTTCTATTTTAATAAGTAGTACATTATTTGTTTCTTATTTATAACCTTAATGTTAAATATAGAAGTTTATAGAAAAACATTTTTTATTTAATGTTTGATATATACATTATTTTTATTAATTATTTTTTATTCTAATGCCTTAGGATATACAATATTTTTGGTTTTTCCTTCTGGTGCATATACATATAAGTCTGTGGGTTTTCCCACTCGCGAACATGCAACATAAAGCTGTCCATGTGAAAAACATGGATTTTCTAGATTTAGTCCACAAACTTGCAAAGACTGACCTTGAGCTTTATTAATTGTCATTGCAAATGCTAGGCGAATAGGAAACTGCAATCGCTTAAAATCAAATGGCATTTCCGAAGTTATCATCGGAATACGTGGCAGCAATACATCTGATCCATTGTACTTTCCAGTTATAATGGTCGCCTCGATTAGATTGTTCATTAATTTCTTTACTATAAGTCGAGTGCCATTACAAAGTCGTGGTGGATCAATGTTTCTTAGTAAAATAATAGGAGCACCAATTTTCAACTGCAAGTCATGTGGTGGAAAGCCGGGCAAATCTAACGAATTTAAAAATTCTACTGGATAATTGACGACATCCTCAATATTTGTAACAGTGTCGATTGATTTATAAATTTTTAGATTACCATCGATGGTATTCAGAATGTTGCTGTTGATGGAGTTAACGTCTATATTTTTGGCTGCCAGTAACGCGCGTTCACATAACCATTGCTTGTTTTTAAAATTTTGTCCGATATTGGGGAAAACGCAATTTATTAACTCTTGTATAGATTGCGTCATCCTGCAGAAGTCAGATGGAAATGTTATACATTTTGTTGTGGGATGGATTGGCATTTTACCGTTCCCTAAATCCAGTAATTGTTTGGAAAAAGTTGAAGCTGAAGCATCACGTTGCAACTGAACACGCATATTAGTCGTCAATTTTAGTGTGTGAACATGTTTCCAAAGGTATGATGATTTTAGACATACATTTAGCTCATCAGCTGGCGTTGATCCCGGTATTACCGGAAGCGTTTGACGAAAATCGCCAGCTAATAGAACTAATGCACCTCCAAATATTTTGTTATTACTTCTTAAGTCCTGTAAAGTGCGATCAAGGGCTTCCAAAGATTTTTTGTGCGCCATGGTGCATTCATCCCATACTATGATTTCACATTGTTGCAGTACTTTACCCATAGAAGAATTTTTCTTTATGTTGCATGTGTAATCTTCGTAAAATTGAGGCTTCAATGGTAATTTGAGTGCAGAATGTGCTGTTCTGCCACCATCTAAGAGTGTTGCTGCAATGCCAGATGATGCAATAGCTAATGCAATATGTTTTTGCGATCGAACTTTTGCCAAAATTAATGAAATCAAAAAAGTTTTTCCAGTTCCTCCGGGTGCATCAATAAAATATAGTCCTCCATGTTTGTTTGATATTGCTGCCATTGTAGTATTGTATGCTATTCTCTGCTCTTGTTGTAAATGTGGTAAATTGTCTTCCAGTAAACTTTCCAAATCTTGGGTGTTGTAATCTCTTTCTCGTCGCAAATCTTGATCATGTGCATCAGTTCTTGACCGAATCGGGGAAATCATTCCAACGTCAATGAGTGCGACATTCTTTATCTCCAAACATTTGTCTTCCAGTAAAATTAATGCCTCATTATACGTTCTTTCGTTGAGTTCAATTGTAGCGTTGTTTGTGGTAACTCTCTCCCGGTGTAATATATCTTCAGCCATATATGTTTTGAATTTATTCCATAGTTCTTTTGGATTGGCTGGTGAGCAAGACACCAATATTATTGCAAATAACGTTCTTATTTTCGAAGGATGGTTGATTGCCGCTGCATCTGCAAGCGTGGTTTCCCAATGACTATCGTTCTCCAATAATTGTAGTTTTTGGCATGCCTCTCGATACGTTGCACATATTTCGCCATCAACAGTACGCAAGTTCTCAAAAGATGTTGGTCCTGGAACATTAATTAAAAGCAGTCTTAAATAAAAACATTCTGAATTTTGGGGATGGACAGTATACACCCTACCTAATGCATCTGTTGAATATAAATTTGGCCATCCTGCAACAGGTTTCCCTTGCTTACGACGTTGGAACTTCCTTGTTGATGCATTCCACGTATAGTACGTTGGAATTTCTGAATACAGCAATGTTTTAGCAAATAAATCCATTCTGCAAAGATCAAAAAATGAAGTTAGTGTTGTAGCCGGTGGTTCTGTTGCTCTCTCTCGCGCATTTCCTTCTGTAAAATAAACTCGTTGTCCATTTTCAAGATGTACTGATAAATGAACAACTGTGGGATGCCGTTCATGAATAGGAAATCCTAAAATTCGCCAAACTGCTTCATTGCTACTAATGTACCTGGCCATCTGATACTGAGTAATTTCATCGTTTGGATTTTGCAACGAAAAAATAGCCATATCCGACCCTTTAGTTACATATTTGCAGATGTATTTGATAGACTTTACAGAATGACAATACTCCACATTTATATGCGCTTTAAAGGTTTTTGAAAGCAATGGACAGTAAGGCACTATCCAGCGATTATCAACATCAACATCATTTTCATTTATCTTTACTGAAATTGTTTGGCCACCATCATCCACAGAACGTCGGCGATAAAGTGGGTATCCATCATTTCCCGAGATTGTTTGTGGAAGCAATTGACGTGGATATTTCTTTGTGCATTTTCCATCAACCATGCATGGAGAATATGTATTAATGATTCCACATAGACCATGAATCATATTTTTAATTACAATTTCGTGCAAATCTGGATCAATGTTTGGATCGGGTATCTCTGCAGAAATTATATTATCAATAAGATTAGGTGTAATTTTTTCAACCAACCAAATCAAAATATGAGCGTGTGGCAATCCACGTTTCTGCCATTCGACAGAATACATCCAGCACCGTGTTTCTCCAAATACATGACATTTTACAATGAAATCCATAAGAGATTTTAATTTTTGTTTAAACACTCGTGCTGTTATGTCATGTCGATGTGCTGATTTTTGGAAATTGGACAATTCAGAAATAATTTCATTCCACTTGGGATTACATGTAATAAACAGATCTGGGCGTCCATATGATCGAACATACGTCATTGCATCTTGACAATATTCCTGCATATGACGTGGGCTGCCTGTGAAAGTTGCTGGTAGAATTATGGCTTGGCCAAGTTCATTGGGATTTATATCATTTTGATTATTTAACGCATCCCTAAGATGAATATAATTATCCACTCGTAATTTAGCTTGATTACGGCGTATGTATAATAATCGCTCCGTTTCAATTTTCGCGTACATATCTACAATGTATTGGTGAAATAATTCCCGGCAATTTAGAACGTGATTCACATTTTGGCGTATCATTATGCGATATGCATAGAAATCCATTGCACTCACTTTTTTCCTTGTTGTTACATCTGAAATTAGAAAAAATAAAAATAAATTAGTTTAAGTTTGGAATATATCTATAATAAGATCTTAAAATATTTCAACTTACTTGTTGCTGGATTAATTTGCCGTAACTCAAAATGATATCCATCTTCCCCATATGGCAATATAATTGGATACTGAAGTGCGTCATATGAACGATGAGTTTCAGCTATCCTGTTTGTTCGATCATCACGTCTACGAATAATAATATCACGTGGGGCTATTGGATCACCAACCATTAGAATTGCCACATCGTCCATTGTGGGTGCATTGTAACGTCCTTGGTGTTGTCCAGCTGGTGTTTTATCAGCATGAATCGCTATGACGTGGTCATCTGTACATAATCGCGGGTCATCTTTGGCTTGCTTAAAGGTCCTTATTAATTCGTTGTTTTCATGAAACATTACCTGTAATTCAGCTACAATACGTTGCTTTGTTCCAGGGTTATAATGCTGCCGTTGTTGTACCTGAACATTATCATCTGCCTGTCCCATGAAATAAATTTGAAGAAACTTGGGCTCTTCATTTGGAATTGGCAAAATTGATCCCATTAGATGATATATTTGTCCTTGCACACGAAATGTTGGCATGTAATTATCTCGAACTACTTTAGTAGCTCCGAATGATGTCATTTGAAAACACGAATTATATTTTCTTATGTTACTAAGAAAATTTCGAGAATCCTCGCTAGTTCCTAAAAAGAGTCATTCATAATAAATATTTGGTATGTTAATTGATATAGATTTAAAAAGACTTACCTGAAATCAGTGACTTTAAAGGTTCTGGTGGTGGAAGCATATCTGGCAAAACAATTTTACCGTTTGAACAACACATTCCAGGAGCTTCATTTTTGTACCTGTGTGCATTACAATATTGGCAAACTACATTCATGGGACCAATTTCCACTAATATATCATTAGCATAGTCCATATCTGTTCTGTAATTAAATGCAATACGTGCGTAAGCATCACAAGTATTCCGACGATTAACCGCCATTCGATTGCGATTTTGTTCACGACGCAAGTCTTGTTGCTCTGACCTCTCTGCTGCTCTTCTTGATGATGTTTGAATACGCTGGGCTTCCATGCGTGCTTCTCGTTGTTCTGATGTTTCATTTGCTCTCAATGTTGTGGCATGGTGACGCAGACCTTGAAGGCGCCCTTCCCTTTCTGATGGCGTTTCGTTAGCTCGTGATGTAGTGGCATGATGCCGCATATTTCTATGCGTAGTTCTCGTTCTGGCGGTGTTTCGTTAGCTCGTGATGTTGTGGCATGCTGCCGCATATTTTATATGCGTAGTTCTCGTTCTGACGGCGTTTCGTTAGCTCGTGATATTGTGGATCGTTGTCGCTGACTTTGAAGTCGTTCTTCGCGTTCTGATTCGACAGCTCGCTCTATTGATGATCGCGATCTTTCCCTTTCAATACGTTCGCTGTATTGTTCAAAAGCCGCAGCTGCTCTAGACGTTGAAGCTCTACTCGCTTCAGTTCTGAGGCGAGCTTCTTGTTCTCCCGAAGTTTCATTTACTCTTTGAGATTGCGAAGACAACGCTTTTTTGGTACGTTTGTATAGCGATGATTTTTTGGGGGGCATTTTTATTAATAAATTTGGACACTGTATTCACTTAAAAACGTGTAACTCTTTTAGAATCAAAGATTCAACTAAATATTAAAATTGCATGCACGTTATATATATCACTTTTTCTTTAAAAAATTAGGTACACATTTCGGAACAGGTCATACCCTTTAAATAATAAAAATTCAGGTAATAAAATTTAAACATATCACTTTTCTTTAAAAAATTAGGTACAAATTTCGGAACAGGTCATACCCTTAAAGAATAAAAATTCAGGTAATAAAACTTAAACATTCACGTTGATGGCAGGTCTCAAAATAGTTTTTATAGGGTTTTATTACTACTAAGGGTAAAAAGTTGTTTTTTAGTTTTTATAAATTATCATCGAAATGTTACTACCTAAATACTAAGACCATATGTCCACAACCGATCATTTATGGCCCAAATATCTAGTAATTGAATTGCTCACACAAAATGTAGAATCTACATATTTTCCTAAATAAGCAATAAATAATATTTACTTCGTACAGGAAATATGGTAATAAAAATTTCTACCTCATGTAATTTCGAAGATTAGTATTTATATATACTTTCACAGGTATACTAATTTTAACTTAACATTATTGATGGATCAAGATTTTTCTCCACGTATAAAATACAAATAAGCAAACAATCATACAAACAAACACACATTCACTTTTATATATAGACTAGCTAAAACCCGGTGTGCTTCGCTACCCGTATCGTAATGAAATAAAAAGTTTAGAGTTAAACAAATATATTTATTAAGTTATTAAAATCTACAGTTTTCCTTTTAAATTAATTCTTATTATATTATCTTATGATTTACAATATACTTATTTAGTCTATCAAATTAGTTTCTATTTTAATAGTAGTACATTATTTGTTTCTTATTTATAACCTTAATGTTAAATATAGAAGTTTATAGAAAAACATTTTTTATTTAATGTTTGATATATACATTATTTTTATTAATTATTTTTTATTCTAATGCCTTAGGATATACAATATTTTTGGTTTTTCCTTCTGGTGCATATACATATAAGTCTGTGGGTTTTCCCACTCGCGAACATGCAACATAAAGCTGTCCATGTGAAAAACATGGATTTTCTAGATTTAGTCCACAAACTTGCAAAGACTGACCTTGAGCTTTATTAATTGTCATTGCAAATGCTAGGCGAATAGGAAACTGCAATCGCTTAAAATCAAATGGCATTTCCGAAGTTATCATCGGAATACGTGGCAGCAATACATCTGATCCATTGTACTTTCCAGTTATAATGGTCGCCTCGATTAGATTGTTCATTAATTTCTTTACTATAAGTCGAGTGCCATTACAAAGTCGTGGTGGATCAATGTTTCTTAGTAAAATAATAGGAGCACCAATTTTCAACTGCAAGTCATGTGGTGGAAAGCCCGGCAAATCTAACGAATTTAAAAATTCTACTGGATAATTGACGACATCCTCAATATTTGTAACAGTGTCGATTGATTTATAAATTTTTAGATTACCATCGATGGTATTCAGAATGTTGCTGTTGATGGAGTTAACGTCTATATTTTTGGCTGCCAGTAACGCGCGTTCACATAACCATTGCTTGTTTTTAAAATTTTGTCCGATATTGGGGAAAACGCAATTTATTAACTCTTGTATAGATTGCGTCATCCTGCAGAAGTCAGATGGAAATGTTATACATTTTGTTGTGGGATGGATTGGCATTTTACCGTTCCCTAAATCCAGTAATTGTTTGGAAAAAGTTGAAGCTGAAGCATCACGTTGCAACTGAACACGCATATTAGTCGTCAATTTTAGTGTGTGAACATGTTTCCAAAGGTATGATGATTTTAGACATGCATTTAGCTCATCAGCTGGCGTTGATCCCGGTATTACCGGAAGCGTTTGACGAAAATCGCCAGCTAATAGAACTAATGCACCTCCAAATATTTTGTTATTACTTCTTAAGTCCTGTAAAGTGCGATCAAGGGCTTCCAAAGATTTTTTGTGCGCCATGGTGCATTCATCCCATACTATGATTTCACATTGTTGCAGTACTTTACCCATAGAAGAATTTTTCTTTATGTTGCATGTGTAATCTTCGTAAAATTGAGGCTTCAATGGTAATTTGAGTGCAGAATGTGCTGTTCTGCCACCATCTAAGAGTGTTGCTGCAATGCCAGATGATGCAATAGCTAATGCAATATGTTTTTGCGATCGAACTTTTGCCAAAATTAATGAAATCAAAAAAGTTTTTCCAGTTCCTCCGGGTGCATCAATAAAATACAGTCCTCCATGTTTGTTTGATATTGCTGCCATTGTAGTATTGTATGCTATTCTCTGCTCTTGTTGTAAATGTGGTAAATTTTCTCCCAGTAAACTTTCCAAATCTTGGGTGTTGTAATCTCTTTCTCGTCGCAAATCTTGATCATGTGCATCAGTTCTTGACCGAATCGGGGAAATCATTCCAACGTCAATGAGTGCGACATTCTTTATCTCCAAACATTTGTCTTCCAGTAAAATTAATGCCTCATTATACATTCTTTCGTTGAGTTCAATTGTAGCGTTGTTTGTGGTAACTCTCTCCCGGTGTAATATATCTTCAGCCATATATGTTTTGAATTTATTCCATAGTTCTTTTGGATTGGCTGGTGAGCAAGGCACCAATATTATTGCAAATAACGTTCTTATTTTCGAACGATGGTTGATTGCCGCTGCATCTGCAAGCGTGGTTTCCCAATGACTATCGTTCTCCAATAATTGTAGTTTTTGGCATGCCTCTCGATACGTTGCACATATTTCGCCATCAACAGTACGCAAGTTCTCAAAATATGTTGGTCCTGGAACATTAATTAAAAGCAGTCTTAAATAAAAACATTCTGAATTTTGGGGATGGACAGTATACACCCTACCTAATGCATCTGTTGAATATAAATTTGGCCATCCTGCAACAGGTTTCCCTTGCTTACGACGTTGGAACTTCCTTGTTGATGCATTCCACGTATAGTACGTTGGAATTTCTGAATACAGCAATGTTTTAGCAAATAAATCCATTCTGCAAAGATCAAAAAATGAAGTTAGTGTTGTAGCCGGTGGTTCTGTTGCTCTCTCTCGCGCATTTCCTTCTGTAAAATAAACTCGTTGTCCATTTTCAAGATGTACTGATAAATGAACAACTGTGGGATGCCGTTCATGAATAGGAAATCCTAAAATTCGCCAAACTGCTTCATTGCTACTAATGTACCTGGCCATCTGATACTGAGTAATTTCATCGTTTGGATTTTGCAACGAAAAAATAGCCATATCCGACCCTTTAGTTACATATTTGCAGATGTATTTGATAGACTTTACAGAATGACAATACTCCACATTTATATGCGCTTTAAAGGTTTTTGAAAGCAATGGACAGTAAGGCACTATCCAGCGATTATCAACATCAACATCATTTTCATTTATCTTTACTGAAATTGTTTGGCCACCATCATCCACAGAACGTCGGCGATAAAGTGGGTATCCATCATTTCCCGAGATTGTTTGTGGAAGCAATTGACGTGGATATTTCTTTGTGCATTTTCCATCAACCATGCATGGAGAATGTGTATTAATGATTCCACATGGACCATGAATCATATTTTTAATTACAATTTCGTGCAAATCTGGATCAATGTTTGGATCGGGTATCTCTGCAGAAATTATATTATCAATAAGATTAGGTGTAATTTTTTCAACCAACCAAATCAAAATATGAGCGTGTGGCAATCCACGTTTCTGCCATTCGACAGAATACATCCAGCACCGTGTTTCTCCAAATACATGACATTTTAAAATGAAATCCATAAGAGATTTTAATTTTTGTTTAAACACTCGTGCTGTTATGTCATGTCGATGTGCTGATTTTTGGCCATTGGACAATTCAGAAATAATTTCATTCCACTTGGGATTACATGTAAATGTAATAAACAGATCTGGGCGTCCATATGATCGAACATACGTCATTGCATCTTGACAATATTCCTGCATATGACGTGGGCTGCCTGTGAAAGTTGCTGGTAGAATTATGGCTTGGCCAAGTTCATTGGGATTTATATCATTTTGATTATTTAACGCATCCCTAAGATGAATATAATTATCCACTCGTAATTTAGCTTGATTACGGCGTATGTATAATAATCGCTCCGTTTCAATTTTCGCGTACATATCTACAATGTATTGGTGAAATAATTCCCGGCAATTTAGAACGTGATTCACATTTTGGCGTATCATTATGCGATATGCATAGAAATCCATTGCACTCACTTTTTTCCTTGTTGTTACATCTGAAATTAGAAAAAATAAAAATAAATTAGTTTAAGTTTGGAATATATCTATAATAAGATCTTAAAATATTTCAACTTACTTGTTGCCGGATTAATTTGCCGTAACTCAAAATGATATCCATCTTCCCCATATGGCAATATAATTGGATACTGAAGTGCGTCATATGAACGATGAGTTTCAGCTATCCTGTTTGTTCGATCGTCACGTCTACGAATAATAATATCACGTGGGGCTATTGGATCACCAACCATTAGAATTGCCACATCGTCCATTGTGGGTGCATTGTAACGTCCTTGGTGTTGTCCAGCTGGTGTTTTATCAGCATGAATCGCTATGACGTGGTCATCTGTACATAATCGCGGGTCATCTTTGGCTTGCTTAAAGGTCCTTATTAATTCGTTGTTTTCATGAAACATTACCTGTAATTCAGCTACAATACGTTGCTTTGTTCCAGGGTTATAATGCTGCCGTTGTTGTACCTGAACATTATCATCTGCCTGTCCCATGAAATAAATTTGAAGAAACTTGGGCTCTTCATTTGGAATTGGCAAAATTGATCCCATTAGATGATATATTTGTCCTTGCACACGAAATGTTGGCATGTAATTATCTCGAACTACTTTAGTAGCTCCGAATGATGTCATTTGAAAACACGAATTATATTTTCTTATGTTACTAAGAAAATTTCGAGAATCCTCGCTAGTTCCTAAAAAGAGTCATTCATAATAAATATTTGGTATGTTAATTGATATAGATTTAAAAAGACTTACCTGAAATCAGTGACTTTAAAGGTTCTGGTGGTGGAAGCATATCTGGCAAAACAATTTTACCGTTTGAACAACACATTCCAGGAGCTTCATTTTTGTACCTGTGTGCATTACAATATTGGCTACATTCTACATTCATGGGACCAATTGCCACTAATATATCATTAGCATAGTCCATATCTGTTCTGTAATTAAATGCAATACGTGCGTAAGCATCAGAAGTATTCTGACGATTAACCGCCATTCGATTGCGATTTTGTTCACGACGCAAGTCTTGTTGCTCTGACCTCTCTGCTGCTCTTCTTGATGATGTTTGAATACGCTGGGCTTCCATGCGTGCTTCTCGTTGTTCTGATGTTTCATTTGCTCTCAATGTTGTGGCATGGTGACGCAGACCTTGAAGGCGCCCTTCCCTTTCTGATGGCGTTTCGTTAGCTCGTGATGTAGTGGCATGATGCCGCATATTTTCTATGCGTAGTTCTCGTTCTGGCGGTGTTTCGTTAGCTCGTGATGTTGTGGCATGCTGCCGCATATTTTCTATGCGTAGTTCTCGTTCTGACGGCGTTTCGTTAGCTCGTGATATTGTGGATCGTTGTCGCTGACTTTGATGTCGTTCTTCGCGTTCTGATTCGACAGCTCGCTCTATTGATGATCGCGATCTTTCCCTTTCAATACGTTCGCTGTATTGTTCAAAAGCCGCAGCTGCTCTAGACGTTGAAGCTCTACTCGCTTCAGTTCTGAGGCGAGCTTCTCGTTCTCCCGAAGTTTCATTTGCTCTTTGAGATTGCGAAGACAACGCTTTTTTGGTACGTTTGTATAGCGATGATTTTTTGGGGGGGCATTTTTATTAATAAATTTGGACACTGTATTCACTTAAAAACGTGTAACTCTTTTAGAATCAAAGATTCAACTAAATATTAAAATTGCATTTATGGCCCAAATATCTAGTAATTGAATTGCTCACACAAAATGTAGAATCTACATATTTTCCTAAATAAGCAATAAATAATATTTACTTCGTACAGGAAATATGGTAATAAAAATTTCTACCTCATGTAATTTCGAAGATTAGTATTTATATATACTTTCACAGGTATACTAATTTTAACTTAACATTATTGATTGATCAAGATTTTTCTCCACGTATAAAATACAAATAAGCAAACAATCATACAAACAAACACACATTCACTTTTATATATAGACTAGCTAAAACCCGGTGTGCTTCGCTACCCGTATCGTAATGAAATAAAAAGTTTAGAGTTAAACAAATATATTTATTAAGTTATTAAAATCTACGGTTTTCCTTTTAAATTAATTCTTATTATATTATCTTATGATTTACAATATACTTATTTAGTCTATCAAATTAGTTTCTATTTTAATAAGTAGTACATTATTTGTTTCTTATTTATAACCTTAATGTTAAATATAGAAGTTTATAGAAAAACATTTTTTATTTAATGTTTGATATATACATTATTTTTATTAATTATTTTTTATTCTAATGCCTTAGGATATACAATATTTTTGGTTTTTCCTTCTGGTGCATATACATATAAGTCTGTGGGTTTTCCCACTCGCGAACATGCAACATAAAGCTGTCCATGTGAAAAACATGGATTTTCTAGATTTAGTCCACAAACTTGCAAAGACTGACCTTGAGCTTTATTAATTGTCATTGCAAATGCTAGGCGAATAGGAAACTGCAATCGCTTAAAATCAAATGGCATTTCCGAAGTTATCATCGGAATACGTGGCAGCAATACATCTGATCCATTGTACTTTCCAGTTATAATGGTCGCCTCGATTAGATTGTTCATTAATTTCTTTACTATAAGTCGAGTGCCATTACAAAGTCGTGGTGGATCAATGTTTCTTAGTAAAATAATAGGAGCACCAATTTTCAACTGCAAGTCATGTGGTGGAAAGCCCGGCAAATCTAACGAATTTAAAAATTCTACTGGATAATTGACGACATCCTCAATATTTGCAACAGTGTCGATTGATTTATAAATTTTTAGATTACCATCGATGGTATTCAGAATGTTGCTGTTGATGGAGTTAACGTCTATATTTTTGGCTGCCAGTAACGCGCGTTCACATAACCATTGCTTGTTTTTAAAATTTTGTCCGATATTGGGGAAAACGCAATTTATTAACTCTTGTATAGATTGCGTCATCCTGCAGAAGTCAGATGGAAATGTTATACATTTTGTTGTGGGATGGATTGGCATTTTACCGTTCCCTAAATCCAGTAATTGTTTGGAAAAAGTTGAAGCTGAAGCATCACGTTGCAACTGAACACGCATATTAGTCGTCAATTTTAGTGTGTGAACATGTTTCCAAAGGTATGATGATTTTAGACATGCATTTAGCTCATCAGCTGGCGTTGATCCCGGTATTACCGGAAGCGTTTGACGAAAATCGCCAGCTAATAGAACTAATGCACCTCCAAATATTTTGTTATTACTTCTTAAGTCCTGTAAAGTGCGATCAAGGGCTTCCAAAGATTTTTTGTGCGCCATGGTGCATTCATCCTATACTATGATTTCACATTGTTGCAGTACTTTACCCATAGAAGAATTTTTCTTTATGTTGCATGTGTAATCTTCGTAAAATTGAGGCTTCAATGGTAATTTGAGTGCAGAATGTGCTGTTCTGCCACCATCTAAGAGTGTTGCTGCAATGCCAGATGATGCAATAGCTAATGCAATATGTTTTTGCGATCGAACTTTTGCCAAAATTAATGAAATCAAAAAAGTTTTTCCAGTTCCTCCGGGTGCATCAATAAAATACAGTCCTCCATGTTTGTTTGATATTGCTGCCATTGTAGTATTGTATGCTATTCTCTGCTCTTGTTGTAAATGTGGTAAATTTTCTTCCAGTAAACTTTCCAAATCTTGGGTGTTGTAATCTCTTTCTCGTCGCAAATCTTGATCATGTGCATCAGTTCTTGACCGAATCGGGGAAATCATTCCAACGTCAATGAGTGCGACATTCTTTATCTCCAAACATTTGTCTTCCAGTAAAATTAATGCCTCATTATACATTCTTTCGTTGAGTTCAATTGTAGCGTTGTTTGTGGTAACTCTCTCCCGGTGTAATATATCTTCAGCCATATATGTTTTGAATTTATTCCATAGTTCTTTTGGATTGGCTGGTGAGCAAGACACCAATATTATTGCTTCTTATTTTCGAAGGATGGTTGATTGCCGCTGCATCTGCAAGCGTGGTTTCCCAATGACTATCGTTCTCCAATAATTGTAGTTTTTGGCATGCCTCTCGATACGTTGCACATATTTCGCCATCAACAGTACGCAAGTTCTCAAAAGATGTTGGTCCTGGAACATTAATTAAAAGCAGTCTTAAATAAAAACATTCTGAATTTTGGGGATGGACAGTATACACCCTACCTAATGCATCTGTTGAATATAAATTTGGCCATCCTGCAACAGGTTTCCCTTGCTTACGACGTTGGAACTTCCTTGTTGATGCATTCCACGTATAGTACGTTGGAATTTCTGAATACAGCAATGTTTTAGCAAATAAATCCATTCTGCAAAGATCAAAAAATGAAGTTAGTGTTGTAGCCGGTGGTTCTGTTGCTCTCTCTCGCGCATTTCCTTCTGTAAAATAAACTCGTTGTCCATTTTCAAGATGTACTGATAAATGAACAACTGTGGGATGCCGTTCATGAATAGGAAATCCTAAAATTCGCCAAACTGCTTCATTGCTACTAATGTACCTGGCCATCTGATACTGAGTAATTTCATCGTTTGGATTTTGCAACGAAAAAATAGCCATATCCGACCCTTTAGTTACATATTTGCAGATGTATTTGATAGACTTTACAGAATGACAATACTCCACATTTATATGCGCTTTAAAGGTTTTTGAAAGCAATGGACAGTAAGGCACTATCCAGCGATTATCAACATCAACATCATTTTCATTTATCTTTACTGAAATTGTTTGGCCACCATCATCCACAGAACGTCGGCGATAAAGTGGGTATCCATCATTTCCCGAGATTGTTTGTGGAAGCAATTGACGTGGATATTTCTTTGTGCATTTTCCATCAACCATGCATGGAGAATGTGTATTAATGATTCCACATGGACCATGAATCATATTTTTAATTACAATTTCGTGCAAATCTGGATCAATGTTTGGATCGGGTATCTCTGCAGAAATTATATTATCAATAAGATTAGGTGTAATTTTTTCAACCAACCAAATCAAAATATGAGCGTGTGGCAATCCACGTTTCTGCCATTCGACAGAATACATCCAGCACCGTGTTTCTCCAAATACATGACATTTTACAATGAAATCCATAAGAGATTTTAATTTTTGTTTAAACACTCGTGCTGTTATGTCATGTCGATGTGCTGATTTTTGGCCATTGGACAATTCAGAAATAATTTCATTCCACTTGGGATTACATGTAAATGTAATAAACAGATCTGGGCGTCCATATGATCGAACATACGTCATTGCATCTTGACAATATTCCTGCATATGACGTGGGCTGCCTGTGAAAGTTGCTGGTAGAATTATGGCTTGGCCAAGTTCATTGGGCATCCCTAAGATGAATATAATTATCCACTCGTAATTTAGCTTGATTACGGCGTATGTATAATAATCGCTCCGTTTCAATTTTCGCGTACATATCTACAATGTATTGGTGAAATAATTCCCGGCAATTTAGAACGTGATTCACATTTTGGCGTATCATTATGCGATATGCATAGAAATCCATTGCACTCACTTTTTTCCTTGTTGTTACATCTGAAATTAGAAAAAATAAAAATAAATTAGTTTAAGTTTGGAATATATCAATAATAAGATCTTAAAATATTTCAACTTACTTGTTGCTGGATTAATTTGCCGTAACTCAAAATGATATCCATCTTCCCCATATGGCAATATAATTGGATACTGAAGTGCGTCATATGAACGATGAGTTTCAGCTATCCTGTTTGTTCGATCGTCACGTCTACGAATAATAATATCACGTGGTGCTATTGGATCACCAACCATTAGAATTGCCACATCGTCCATTGTGGGTGCATTGTAACGTCCTTGGTGTTGTCCAGCTGGTGTTTTATCAGCATGAATCGCTATGACGTGGTCATCTGTACATAATCGCGGGTCATCTTTGGCTTGCTTAAAGGTCCTTATTAATACGTTGTTTTCATGAAACATTACCTGTAATTCAGCTACAATACGTTGCTTTGTTCCAGGGTTATAATGCTGCCGTTGTTGTACCTGAACATTATCATCTGCCTGTCCCATGAAATAAATGTGAAGAAACTTGGGCTCTTCATTTGGAATTGGCAAAATTGATCCCATTAGATGATATATTTGTCCTTGCACACGAAATGTTGGCATGTAATTATCTCGAACTACTTTAGTAGCTCCGAATGATGTCATTTGAAAACACGAATTATATTTTCTTATGTTACTAAGAAAATTTCGAGAATCCTCGCTAGTTCCTAAAAAGAGTCATTCATAATAAATATTTGGTATGTTAATTGATATAGATTTAAAAAGACTTACCTGAAATCAGTGACTTTAAAGGTTCTGGTGGTGGAAGCATATCTGGCAAAACAATTTTACCGTTTGAACAACACATTCCAGGAGCTTCATTTTTGTACCTGTGTGCATTACAATATTGGCAAACTACATTCATGGGACCAATTGCCACTAATATATCATTAGCATAGTCCATATCTGTTCTGTAATTAAATGCAATACGTGCGTAAGCATCAGAAGTATTCCGACGATTAACCGCCATTCGATTGCGATTTTGTTCACGACGCAAGTCTTGTTGCTCTGACCTCTCTGCTGCTCTTCTTGATGATGTTTGAATACGCTGGGCTTCCATGCGTGCTTCTCGTTGTTCTGATGTTTCATTTGCTCTCAATGTTGTGGCATGGTGACGCAGACCTTGAAGGCGCCCTTCCCTTTCTGATGGCGTTTCGTTAGCTCGTGATGTAGTGGCATGATGCCGCATATTTTCTATGTGTAGTTCTCGTTCTGGCGGTGTTTCGTTAGCTCGTGATGTTGTGGCATGCTGCCGCATATTTTCTATGCGTAGTTCTCGTTCTGACGGCGTTTCGTTAGCTCGTGATATTGTGGATCGTTGTCGCTGACTTTGAAGTCGTTCTACGCGTTCTGATTCGACAGCTCGCTCTATTGATGATCGCGATCTTTCCCTTTCAATACGTTCGCTGTATTGTTCAAAAGCCGCAGCTGCTCTAGACGTTGAAGCTCTACTCGCTTCAGTTCTGAGGCGAGCTTCTCGTTCTCCCGAAGTTTCATTTGCTCTTTGAGATTGCGAAGACAACGCTTTTTTGGTACTTTTGTATAGCGATGATTTTTTGGGGGGCATTTTTATTAATAAATTTGGACACTGTATTCACTTAAAAACGTGTAACTCTTTTAGAATCAAAGATTCAACTAAATATTTAAATTGCATGCACGTTATATATATCACTTTTTCTTTAAAAAATTAGGTACACATTTCGGAACAGGTCATACCCTTTAAATAATAAAAATTCAGGTAATAAAATTTAAACATATCACTTTTCTTTAAAAAATTAGGTACAAATTTCGGAACAGGTCAAACGCTTAAAGAATAAAAATTCAGGTAATAAAACTTAAACATTCACGTTGATGGAAGGTCTCAAAATAGTTTTTATAGGGTTTTATTACTACTAAGGGTAAAAAGTTGTTTTTTAGTTTTTATAAATTATCAGCGAAATGTTACTACCTAAGCCCAAATATCTAGTAATTGAATTGCTCACACAAAATGTAGAATCTACATATTTTCCTAAATAAGCAATAAATAATATTTACTTCGTACAGGAAATATGGTAATAAAAATTTCTACCTCATGTAATTTCGAAGATTAGTATTTATATATACTTTCACAGGTATACTAATTTTAACTTAACATTATTGATTGATCAAGATTTTTCTCCACGTATAAAATACAAATAAGCAAACAATCATACAAACAAACACACATTCACTTTTATATATAGACTAGCTAAAACCCGGTGTGCTTCGCTACCCGTATCGTAATGAAATAAAAAGTTTAGAGTTAAACAAATATATTTATTAAGTTATTAAAATCTACGGTTTTCCTTTTAAATTAATTCTTATTATATTATCTTATGATTTACAATATACTTATTTAGTCTATCAAATTAGTTTCTATTTTAATAAGTAGTACATTATTTGTTTCTTATTTATAACCTTAATGTTAAATATAGAAATTTATAGAAAAACATTTTTTATTTAATGTTTGATATATACATTATTTTTATTAATTATTTTTTATTCTAATGCCTTAGGATATACAATATTTTTGGTTTTTCCTTCTGGTGCATATACATATAAGTCTGTGGGTTTTCCCACTCGCGAACATGCAACATAAAGCTGTCCATGTGAAAAACATGGATTTTCTAGATTTAGTCCACAAACTTGCAAAGACTGACCTTGAGCTTTATTAATTGTCATTGCAAATGCTAGGCGAATAGGAAACTGCAATCGCTTAAAATCAAATGGCATTTCCGAAGTTATCATCGGAATACGTGGCAGCAATACATCTGATCCATTGTACTTTCCAGTTATAATGGTCGCCTCGATTAGATTGTTCATTAATTTCTTTACTATAAGTCGAGTGCCATTACAAAGTCGTGGTGGATCAATGTTTCTTAGTAAAATAATAGGAGCACCAATTTTCAACTGCAAGTCATGTGGTGGAAAGCCCAGCAAATCTAACGAATTTAAAAATTCTACTGGATAATTGACGACATCCTCAATATTTGTAATATTGATTTATAAATTTTTAGATTACCATCGATGGTATTCAGAATGTTGCTGTTGATGGAGTTAACGTCTATATTTTTGGCTGCCAGTAACGCGCGTTCACATAACCATTGCTTGTTTTTAAAATTTTGTCCGATATTGGGGAAAACGAAATTTATTAACTCCTGCATTAACTCCAGACATCCTGCAGAAGTCAGATGGAAATATTATACATTTTGTTGTGGGATGGATTGGCATTTTACCGTTCCCTAAATCCAGTAATTGTTTGGAAAAAGTTGAAGCTGAAGCATCACGTTGCAACTGAACACGCATATTAGTCGTCAATTTTAGTGTGTGAACATGTTTCCAAAGGTATGATGATTTTAGACATGCATTTAGCTCATCAGCTGGCGTTGATCCCGGTATTACCGGAAGCGTTTGACGAAAATCGCCAGCTAATAGAACTAATGCACCTCCAAATATTTTGTTATTACTTCTTAAGTCCTGTAAAGTGCGATCAAGGGCTTCCAAAGATTTTTTGTGCGCCATGGTGCATTCATCCCATACTATGATTTCACATTGTTGCAGTACTTTACCCATAGAAGAATTTTTCTTTATGTTGCATGTGTAATCTTCGTAAAATTGAGGCTTCAATGGTAATTTGAGTGCAGAATGTGCTGTTCTGCCACCATCTAAGAGTGTTGCTGCAATGCCAGATGATGCAATAGCTAATGCAATATGTTTTTGCGATCGAACTTTTGCCAAAATTAATGAAATCAAAAAAGTTTTTCCAGTTCCTCCGGGTGCATCAATAAAATACAGTCCTCCATGTTTGTTTGATATTGCTGCCATTGTAGTATTGTATGCTATTCTCTGCTCTTGTTGTGCATCAGTTCTTGACCGAATCGGGGAAATCATTCCAACGTCAATGAGTGCGACATTCTTTATCTCCAAACATTTGTCTTCCAGTAAAATTAATGCCTCATTATACATTCTTTCGTTGAGTTCAATTGTAGCGTTGTTTGTGGTAACTCTCTCCCGGTGTAATATATCTTCAGCCATATATGTTTTGAATTTATTCCATAGTTCTTTTGGATTGGCTGGTGAGCAAGACACCAATATTATTGCAAATAACGTTCTTATTTTCGAAGGATGGTTGATTGCCGCTGCATCTGCAAGCGTGGTTTCCCAATGACTATCGTTCTCCAATAATTGTAGTTTTTGGCATGCCTCTCGATACGTTGCACATATTTCGCCATCAACAGTACGCAAGTTCTCAAAAGATGTTGGTCCTGGAACATTAATTAAAAGCAGTCTTAAATAAAAACATTCTGAATTTTGGGGATGGACAGTATACACCCTACCTAATGCATCTGTTGAATATAAATTTGGCCATCCTGCAACAGGTTTCCCTTGCTTACGACGTTGGAACTTCCTTGTTGATGCATTCCACGTATAGTACGTTGGAATTTCTGAATACAGCAATGTTTTAGCAAATAAATCCATTCTGCAAAGATCAAAAAATGAAGTTAGTGTTGTAGCCGGTGGTTCTGTTGCTCTCTCTCGCGCATTTCCTTCTGTAAAATAAACTCGTTGTCCATTTTCAAGATGTACTGATAAATGAACAACTGTGGGATGCCGTTCATGAATAGGAAATCCTAAAATTCGCCAAACTGCTTCATTGCTACTAATGTACCTGGCCATCTGATACTGAGTAATTTCATCGTTTGGATTTTGCAACGAAAAAATAGCCATATCCGACCCTTTAGTTACATATTTGCAGATGTATTTGATAGACTTTACAGAATGACAATACTCCACATTTATATGCGCTTTAAAGGTTTTTGAAAGCAATGGACAGTAAGGCACTATCCAGCGATTATCAACATCAACATCATTTTCATTTATCTTTACTGAAATTGTTTGGCCACCATCATCCACAGAACGTCGGCGATAAAGTGGGTATCCATCATTTCCCGAGATTGTTTGTGGAAGCAATTGACGTGGATATTTCTTTGTGCATTTTCCATCAACCATGCATGGAGAATGTGTATTAATGATTCCACATGGACCATGAATCATATTTTTAATTACAATTTCGTGCAAATCTGGATCAATGTTTGGATCGGGTATCTCTGCAGAAATTATATTATCAATAAGATTAGGTGTAATTTTTTCAACCAACCAAATCAAAATATGAGCGTGTGGCAATCCACGTTTCTGCCATTCGACAGAATACATCCAGCACCGTGTTTCTCCAAATACATGACATTTTACAATGAAATCCATAAGAGATTTTAATTTTTGTTTAAACACTCGTGCTGTTATGTCATGTCGATGTGCTGATTTTTGGCCATTGGACAATTCAGAAATAATTTCATTCCACTTGGGATTACATGTAAATGTAATAAACAGATCTGGGCGTCCATATGATCGAACATACGTCATTGCATCTTGACAATATTCCTGCATATGACGTGGGCTGCCTGTGAAAGTTGCTGGTAGAATTATGGCTTGGCCAAGTTCATTGGGATTTATATCATTTTGATTATTTAATGCATCCCTAAGATGAATATAATTATCCACTCGTAATTTAGCTTGATTACGGCGTATGTATAATAATCGCTCCGTTTCAATTTTCGCGTACATATCTACAATGTATTGGTGAAATAATTCCCGGCAATTTAGAACGTGATTCACATTTTGGCGTATCATTATGCGATATGCATAGAAATCCATTGCACTCACTTTTTTCCTTGTTGTTACATCTGAAATTAGAAAAAAAAAAAATAAATTAGTTTAAGTTTGGAATATATCTATAATAAGATCTTAAAATATTTCAACTTACTTGTTGCTGGATTAATTTGCCGTAACTCAAAATGATATCCATCTTCCCCATATGGCAATATAATTGGATACTGAAGTGCTTCATATGAACGATGAGTTTCAGCTATCCTGTTTGTTCGATCGTCACGTCTACGAATAATAATATCACGTGGTGCTATTGGATCACCAACCATTAGAATTGCCACATCGTCCATTGTGGGTGCATTGTAACGTCCTTGGTGTTGTCCAGCTGGAGTTTTATCAGCATGAATCGCTATGACGTGGTCATCTGTACATAATCGCGGGTCATCTTTGGCTTGCTTAAAGGTCCTTATTAATTCGTTGTTTTCATGAAACATTACCTGTAATTCAGCTACAATACGTTGCTTTGTTCCAGGGTTATAATGCTGCCGTTGTTGTACCTGAACATTATCATCTGCCTGTCCCATGAAATAAATTTGAAGAAACTTGGGCTCTTCATTTGGAATTGGCAAAATTGATCCCATTAGATGATATATTTGTCCTTGCACACGAAATGTTGGCATGTAATTATCTCGAACTACTTTAGTAGCTCCGAATGATGTCATTTGAAAACACGAATTATATTTTCTTATGTTACTAAGAAAATTTCGAGAATCCTCGCTAGTTCCTAAAAAGAGTCATTCATAATAAATATTTGGTATGTTAATTGATATAGATTTAAAAAGACTTACCTGAAATCAGTGACTTTAAAGGTTCTGGTGGTGGAAGCATATCTGGCAAAACAATTTTACCGTTTGAACAACACATTCCAGGAGCTTCATTTTTGTACCTGTGTGCATTACAATATTGGCAAACTACATTCATGGGACCAATTGCCACTAATATATCATTAGCATAGTCCATATCTGTTCTGTAATTAAATGCAATACGTGCGTAAGCATCAGAAGTATTCCGACGATTAACCGCCATTCGATTGCGATTTTGTTCACGACGCAAGTCTTGTTGCTCTGACCTCTCTGCTGCTCTTCTTGATGATGTTTGAATACGCTGGGCTTCCATGCGTGCTTCTCGTTGTTCTGATGTTTCATTTGCTCTCAATGTTGTGGCATGGTGACGCAGACCTTGAAGGCGCCCTTCCCTTTCTGATGGCGTTTCGTTAGCTCGTGATGTAGTGGCATGATGCCGCATATTTTCTATGTGTAGTTCTCGTTCTGGCGGTGTTTTGTTAGCTCGTGATGTTGTGGCATGCTGCCGCATATTTTCTATGCGTAGTTCTCGTTCTGACGGCGTTTCGTTAGCTCGTGATATTGTGGATCGTTGTCGCTGACTTTGAAGTCGTTCTTCGCGTTCTGATTCGACAGCTCGCTCTATTGATGATCGCGATCTTTCCCTTTCAATACGTTCGCTGTATTGTTCAAAAGCCGCAGCTGCTCTAGACGTTGAAGCTCTACTCGCTTCAGTTCTGAGGCGAGCTTCTCGTTCTCCCGAAGTTTCATTTGCTCTTTGAGATTGCGAAGACAACGCTTTTTTGGTACGTTTGTATAGCGATAATTTTTTGGGGGGCATTTTTATTAATAAATTTGGACACTGTATTCACTTAAAAACGTGTAACTCTTTTAGAATCAAAGATTCAACTAAATATTAAAATTGCATGCACGTTATATATATCACTTTTTCTTTAAAAAATTAGGTACACATTTCGGAACAGGTCATACCCTTTAAATAATAAAAATTCAGGAAATAAAATTTAAACATATCACTTTTCTTTAAAAAATTAGGTACAAATTTCGGAACAGGTCAAACCCTTAAAGAATAAAAATTCAGGTAATAAAACTTAAACATTCACGTTGATGGCAGGTCTCAAAATAGTTTTTATAGGGTTTTATTACTACTAAGGGTAAAAAGTTGTTTTTTAGTTTTTATAAATTATCATCGAAATGTTACTACCTAAATACTAAGACCATATGTCCACAACCGATCATTTATGGCCCAAATATCTAGTAATTGAATTGCTCACACAAAATGTAGAATCTACATATTTTCCTAAATAAGCAATAAATAATATTTACTTCGTACAGGAAATATGGTAATAAAAATTTCTACCTCATGTAATTTCGAAGATTAGTATTTATATATACTTTCACAGGTATACTAATTTTAACTTAACATTATTGATTGATCAAGAAATACAAATAAGCAAACAAACACACATTCACTTTTATATATAGACTAGCTAAAACCCGGTGTGCTTCGCTACCCGTATCGTAATGAAATAAAAAGTTTAGAGTTAAACAAATATATTTATTAAGTTATTAAAATCTACGGTTTTCCTTAATTCTTATTATATTATCTTATGATTTACAATATACTTATTTAGTCTATCAAATTAGTTTCTATTTTAATAAGTAGTACATTATTTGTTTCTTATTTATAACCTTAATGTTAAATATAGAAGTTTATAGAAAAACATTTTTTATTTAATGTTTGATATATACATTATTTTTATTAATTATTTTTTATTCTAATGCCTTAGGATATACAATATTTTTGGTTTTTCCTTCTGGTGCATATACATATAAGTCTGTGGGTTTTCCCACTCGCGAACATGCAACATAAAGCTGTCCATGTGAAAAACATGGATTTTCTAGATTTAGTCCACAAACTTGCAAAGACTGACCTTGAGCTTTATTAATTGTCATTGCAAATGCTAGGCGAATAGGAAACTGCAATCGCTTAAAATCAAATGGCATTTCCGAAGTTATCATCGGAATACGTGGCAGCAATACATCTGATCCATTGTACTTTCCAGTTATAATGGTCGCCTCGATTAGATTGTTCATTAATTTCTTTACTATAAGTCGAGTGCCATTACAAAGTCGTGGTGGATCAATGTTTCTTAGTAAAATAATAGGAGCACCAATTTTCAACTGCAAGTCATGTGGTGGAAAGCCCGGCAAATCTAACGAATTTAAAAATTCTACTGGATAATTGACGACATCCTCAATATTTGTAACAGTGTCGATTGATTTATAAATTTTTAGATTACCATCGATGGTATTCAGAATGTTGCTGTTGATGGAGTTAACGTCTATATTTTTGGCTGCCAGTAACACGCGTTCACATAACCATTGCTTGTTTTTAAAATTTTGTCCGATATTGGGGAAAACGCAATTTATTAACTCTTGTATAGATTGCGTCATCCTGCAGAAGTCAGATGGAAATGTTATACATTTTGTTGTGGGATGGATTGGCATTTTACCGTTCCCTAAATCCAGTAATTGTTTGGAAAAAGTTGAAGCTGAAGCATCACGTTGCAACTGAACACGCATATTAGTCGTCAATTTTAGTGTGTGAACATGTTTCCAAAGGTATGATGATTTTAGACATGCATTTAGCTCATCAGCTGGCGTTGATCCCGGTATTACCGGAAGCGTTTGACGAAAATCGCCAGCTAATAGAACTAATGCACCTCCAAATATTTTGTTATTACTTCTTAAGTCCTGTAAAGTGCGATCAAGGGCTTCCAAAGATTTTTTGTGCGCCATGGTGCATTCATCCCATACTATGATTTCACATTGTTGCAGTACTTTACCCATAGAAGAATTTTTCTTTATGTTGCATGTGTAATCTTCGTAAAATTGAGGCTTCAATGGTAATTTGAGTGCAGAATGTGCTGTTCTGCCACCATCTAAGAGTGTTGCTGCAATGCCAGATGATGCAATAGCTAATGCAATATGTTTTTGCGATCGAACTTTTGCCAAAATTAATGAAATCAAAAAAGTTTTTCCAGTTCCTCCGGGTGCATCAATAAAATACAGTCCTCCATGTTTGTTTGATATTGCTGCCATTGTAGTATTGTATGCTATTCTCTGCTCTTGTTGTAAATGTGGTAAATTTTCTTCCAGTAAACTTTCCAAATCTTGGGTGTTGTAATCTCTTTCTCGTCGCAAATCTTGATCATGTGCATCAGTTCTTGACCGAATCGGGGAAATCATTCCAACGTCAATGAGTGCGACATTCTTTATCTCCAAACATTTGTCTTCCAGTAAAATTAATGCCTCATTATACATTCTTTCGTTGAGTTCAATTGTAGCGTTGTTTGTGGTAACTCTCTCCCGGTGTAATATATCTTCAGCCATATATGTTTTGAATTTATTCCATAGTTCTTTTGGATTGGCTGGTGAGCAAGACACCAATATTATTGCAAATAACGTTCTTATTTTCGAAGGATGGTTGATTGCCGCTGCATCTGCAAGCGTGGTTTCCCAATGACTATCGTTCTCCAATAATTGTAGTTTTTGGCATGCCTCTCGATACGTTGCACATATTTCGCCATCAACAGTACGCAAGTTCTCAAAATATGTTGGTCCTGGAACATTAATTAAAAGCAGTCTTAAATAAAAACATTCTGAATTTTGGGGATGGACAGTATACACCCTACCTAATGCATCTGTTGAATATAAATTTGGCCATCCTGCAACAGGTTTCCCTTGCTTACGACGTTGGAACTTCCTTGTTGATGCATTCCACGTATAGTACGTTGGAATTTCTGAATACAGCAATGTTTTAGCAAATAAATCCATTCTGCAAAGATCAAAAAATGAAGTTAGTGTTGTAGCCGGTGGTTCTGTTGCTCTCTCTCGCGCATTTCCTTCTGTAAAATAAACTCGTTGTCCATTTTCAAGATGTACTGATAAATGAACAACTGTGGGATGCCGTTCATGAATAGGAAATCCTAAAATTCGCCAAACTGCTTCATTGCTACTAATGTACCTGGCCATCTGATACTGAGTAATTTCATCGTTTGGATTTTGCAACGAAAAAATAGCCATATCCGACCCTTTAGTTACATATTTGCAGATGTATTTGATAGACTTTACAGAATGACAATACTCCACATTTATATGCGCTTTAAAGGTTTTTGAAAGCAATGGACAGTAAGGCACTATCCAGCGATTATCAACATCATTTTCATTTATCTTTACTGAAATTGTTTGGCCACCATCATCCACAGAACGTCGGCGATAAAGTGGGTATCCATCATTTCCCGAGATTTTTTGTGGAAGCAATTGACGTGGATATTTCTTTGTGCATTTTCCATCAACCATGCATGGAGAATGTGTATTAATGATTCCACATGGACCATGAATCATATTTTTAATTACAATTTCGTGCAAATCTGGATCAATGTTTGGATCGGGTATCTCTGCAGAAATTATATTATCAATAAGATTAGGTGTAATTTTTTCAACCAACCAAATCAAAATATGAGCGTGTGGCAATCCACGTTTCTGCCATTCGACAGAATACATCCAGCACCGTGTTTCTCCAAATACATGACATTTTACAATGAAATCCATAAGAGATTTTAATTTTTGTTTAAACACTCGTGCTGTTATGTCATGTCGATGTGCTGATTTTTGGCCATTGGACAATTCAGAAATAATTTCATTCCACTTGGGATTACATGTAAATGTAATAAACAGATCTGGGCGTCCATATGATCGAACATACGTCATTGCATCTTGACAATATTCCTGCATATGACGTGGGCTGCCTGTGAAAGTTGCTGGTAGAATTATGGCTTGGCCAAGTTCATTGGGATTTATATAATTTTGATTATTTAACGCATCCCTAAGATGAATATAATTATCCACTCGTAATTTAGCTTGATTACGGCGTATGTATAATAATCGCTCCGTTTCAATTTTCGCGTACATATCTACAATGTATTGGTGAAATAATTCCCGGCAATTTAGAACGTGATTCACATTTTGGCGTATCATTATGCGATATGCATAGAAATCCATTGCACTCACTTTTTTCCTTGTTGTTACATCTGAAATTAGAAAAAATAAAAATAAATTAGTTTAAGTTTGGAATATATCTATAATAAGATCTTAAAATATTTCAACTTACTTGTTGCCGGATTAATTTGCCGTAACTCAAAATGATATCCATCTTCCCCATATGGCAATATAATTGGATACTGAAGTGCGTCATATGAACGATGAGTTTCAGCTATCCTGTTTGTTCGATCGTCACGTCTACGAATAATAATATCACGTGGGGCTATTGGATCACCAACCATTAGAATTGCCACATCGTCCATTGTGGGTGCATTGTAACGTCCTTGGTGTTGTCCAGCTGGTGTTTTATCAGCATGAATCGCTATGACGTGGTCATCTGTACATAATCGCGGGTCATCTTTGGCTTGCTTAAAGGTCCTTATTAATTCGTTGTTTTCATGAAACATTACCTGTAATTCAGCTACAATACGTTGCTTTGTTCCAGGGTTATAATGCTGCCGTTGTTGTACCTGAACATTATCATCTGCCTGTCCCATGAAATAAATTTGAAGAAACTTGGGCTCTTCATTTGGAATTGGCAAAATTGATCCCATTAGATGATATATTTGTCCTTGCACACGAAATGTTGGCATGTAATTATCTCGAACTACTTTAGTAGCTCCGAATGATGTCATTTGAAAACACGAATTATATTTTCTTATGTTACTAAGAAAATTTCGAGAATCCTCGCTAGTTCCTAAAAAGAGTCATTCATAATAAATATTTGGTATGTTAATTGATATAGATTTAAAAAGACTTACCTGAAATCAGTGACTTTAAAGGTTCTGGTGGTGGAAGCATATCTGGCAAAACAATTTTACCGTTTGAACTACACATTCCAGGAGCTTCATTTTTGTACCTGTGTGCATTACAATATTGGCAAACTACATTCATGGGACCAATTGCCACTAATATATCATTAGCATAGTCCATATCTGTTCTGTAATTAAATGCAATACGTGCGTAAGCATCACAAGTATTCCGACGATTAACCGCCATTCGACGCAAGTCTTGTTGCTCTGACCTCTCTGCTGCTCTTCTTGATGATGTTTGAATACGCTGGGCTTCCATGCGTGCTTCTCGTTGTTCTGATGTTTCATTTGCTCTCAATGTTGTGGCATGGTGACGCAGACCTTGAAGGCGCCCTTCCCTTTCTGATGGCGTTTCGTTAGCTCGTGATGTAGTGGCATGATGCCGCATATTTTCTATGCGTAGTTCTCGTTCTGGCGGTGTTTCGTTAGCTCGTGATGTTGTGGCATGCTGCCGCATATTTTATATGCGTAGTTCTCGTTCTGACGGCGTTTCGTTAGCTCGTGATATTGTGGATCGTTGTCGCTGACTTTGAAGTCGTTCTTCGCGTTCTGATTCGACAGCTCGCTCTATTGATGATCGCGATCTTTCCCTTTCAATACGTTCGCTGTATTGTTCAAAAGCCGCAGCTGCTCTAGACGTTGAAGCTCTACTCGCTTCAGTTCTGAGGCGAGCTTCTCGTTCTCCCGAAGTTTCATTTGCTCTTTGAGATTGCGAAGACAACGCTTTTTTGGTACGTTTGTATAGCGATGATTTTTTGGGGGCATTTTTATTAATAAATTTGGACACTGTATTCACTTAAAAACGTGTAACTCTTTTAGAATCAAAGATTCAACTAAATATTAAAATTGCATGCACGTTATATATATCACTTTTTCTTTAAAAAATTAGGTACACATTTCGGAACAGGTCATACCCTTTAAATAATAAAAATTCAGGTAATAAAATTTAAACATATCACTTTTCTTTAAAAAATTAGGTACAAATTTCGGAACAGGTCAAACCCTTAAAGAATAAAAATTCAGGTAATAAAACTTAAACATTCACGTTGATGGCAGGTCTCAAAATAGTTTTTATAGGGTTTTATTACTACTAAGGGTAAAAAGTTGTTTTTTAGTTTTTATAAATTATCATCGAAATGTTACTACCTAAATACTAAGACCATATGTCCACAACCGATCATTTATGGCCCAAATATCTAGTAATTGAATTGCTCACACAAAATGTAGAATCTACATATTTTCCTAAATAAGCAATAAATAATATTTACTTCGTACAGGAAATATGGTAATAAAAATTTCTACCCCATGTAATTTCGAAGATTTGTATTTATATATACTTTCACAGGTATACTAATTTTAACTTAACATTATTGATTGATCAAGATTTTTCTCCACGTATAAAATACAAATAAGGAAACAATCATACAAACAAACACACATTCACTTTTATATATAGACTAGCTAAAACCCGGTGTGCTTCGCTACCCGTATCGTAATGAAATAAAAAGTTTAGAGTTAAACAAATATATTTATTAAGTTATTAAAATCTACGGTTTTCCTTTTAAATTAATTCTTATTATATTATCTTATGATTTACAATATACTTATTTAGTCTATCAAATTAGTTTCTATTTTAATAAGTAGTACATTATTTGTTTCTTATTTATAACCTTAATGTTAAATATAGAAGTTTATAGAAAAACATTTTTTATTTAATGTTTGATATATACATTATTTTTATTAATTATTTTTTATTCTAATGCCTTAGGATATACAATATTTTTGGTTTTTCCTTCTGGTGCATATACATATAAGTCTGTGGGTTTTCCCACTCGCGAACATGCAACATAAAGCTGTCCATGTGAAAAACATGGATTTTCTAGATTTAGTCCACAAACTTGCAAAGACTGACCTTGAGCTTTATTAATTGTCATTGCAAATGCTAGGCGAATAGGAAACTGTAATCGCTTAAAATCAAATGGCATTTCCGAAGTTATCATCGGAATACGTGGCAGCAATACATCTGATCCATTGTACTTTCCAGTTATAATGGTCGCCTCGATTAGATTGTTCATTAATTTCTTTACTATAAGTCGAGTGCCATTACAAAGTCGTGGTGGATCAATGTTTCTTAGTAAAATAATAGGAGCACCAATTTTCAACTGCAAGTCATGTGGTGGAAAGCCCGGCAAATCTAACGAATTTAAAAATTCTACTGGATAATTGACGACATCCTCAATATTTGTAACAGTGTCGATTGATTTATAAATTTTTAGATTACCATCGATGGTATTCAGAATGTTGCTGTTGATGGAGTTAACGTCTATATTTTTGGCTGCCAGTAACACGCGTTCACATAACCATTGCTTGTTTTTAAAATTTTGTCCGATATTGGGGAAAACGCAATTTATTAACTCTTGTATAGATTGCGTCATCCTGCAGAAGTCAGATGGAAATGTTATACATTTTGTTGTGGGATGGATTGGCATTTTACCGTTCCCTAAATCCAGTAATTGTTTGGAAAAAGTTGAAGCTGAAGCATCACGTTGCAACTGAACACGCATATTAGTCGTCAATTTTAGTGTGTGAACATGTTTCCAAAGGTATGATGATTTTAGACATGCATTTAGCTCATCAGCTGGCGTTGATCCCGGTATTACCGGAAGCGTTTGACGAAAATCGCCAGCTAATAGAACTAATGCACCTCCAAATATTTTGTTATTACTTCTTAAGTCCTGTAAAGTGCGATCAAGGGCTTCCAAAGATTTTTTGTGCGCCATGGTGCATTCATCCCATACTATGATTTCACATTGTTGCAGTACTTTACCCATAGAAGAATTTTTCTTTATGTTGCATGTGTAATCTTCGTAAAATTGAGGCTTCAATGGTAATTTGAGTGCAGAATGTGCTGTTCTGCCACCATCTAAGAGTGTTGCTGCAATGCCAGATGATGCAATAGCTAATGCAATATGTTTTTGCGATCGAACTTTTGCCAAAATTAATGAAATCAAAAAAGTTTTTCCAGTTCCTCCGGGTGCATCAATAAAATACAGTCCTCCATGTTTGTTTGATATTGCTGCCATTGTAGTATTGTATGCTATTCTCTGCTCTTGTTGTAAATGTGGTAAATTTTCTTCCAGTAAACTTTCCAAATCTTGGGTGTTGTAATCTCTTTCTCGTCGCAAATCTTGATCATGTGCATCAGTTCTTGACCGAATCGGGGAAATCATTCCAACGTCAATGAGTGCGACATTCTTTATCTCCAAACATTTGTCTTCCAGTAAAATTAATGCCTCATTATACATTCTTTCGTTGAGTTCAATTGTAGCGTTGTTTGTGGTAACTCTCTCCCGGTGTAATATATCTTCAGCCATATATGTTTTGAATTTATTCCATAGTTCTTTTGGATTGGCTGGTGAGCAAGACACCAATATTATTGCAAATAACGTTCTTATTTTCGAAGGATGGTTGATTGCCGCTGCATCTGCAAGCGTGGTTTCCCAATGACTATCGTTCTCCAATAATTGTAGTTTTTGGCATGCCTCTCGATACGTTGCACATATTTCGCCATCAACAGTACGCAAGTTCTCAAAATATGTTGGTCCTGGAACATTAATTAAAAGCAGTCTTAAATAAAAACATTCTGAATTTTGGGGATGGACAGTATACACCCTACCTAATGCATCTGTTGAATATAAATTTGGCCATCCTGCAACAGGTTTCCCTTGCTTACGACGTTGGAACTTCCTTGTTGATGCATTCCACGTATAGTACGTTGGAATTTCTGAATACAGCAATGTTTTAGCAAATAAATCCATTCTGCAAAGATCAAAAAATGAAGTTAGTGTTGTAGCCGGTGGTTCTGTTGCTCTCTCTCGCGCATTTCCTTCTGTAAAATAAACTCGTTGTCCATTTTCAAGATGTACTGATAAATGAACAACTGTGGGATGCCGTTCATGAATAGGAAATCCTAAAATTCGCCAAACTGCTTCATTGCTACTAATGTACCTGGCCATCTGATACTGAGTAATTTCATCGTTTGGATTTTGCAACGAAAAAATAGCCATATCCGACCCTTTAGTTACATATTTGCAGATGTATTTGATAGACTTTACAGAATGACAATACTCCACATTTATATGCGCTTTAAAGGTTTTTGAAAGCAATGGACAGTAAGGCACTATCCAGCGATTATCAACATCAACATCATTTTCATTTATCTTTACTGAAATTGTTTGGCCACCATCATCCACAGAACGTCGGCGATAAAGTGGGTATCCATCATTTCCCGAGATTTTTTGTGGAAGCATGGAGAATGTGTATTAATGATTCCACATGGACCATGAATCATATTTTTAATTACAATTTCGTGCAAATCTGGATCAATGTTTGGATCGGGTATCTCTGCAGAAATTATATTATCAATAAGATTAGGTGTAATTTTTTCAACCAAATCTTGGGTGTTGTAATCTCTTTCTCGTCGCAAATCTTGATCATGTGCATCAGTTCTTGACCGAATCGGGGAAATCATTCCAACGTCAATGAGTGCGACATTCTTTATCTCCAAACATTTGTCTTCCAGTAAAATTAATGCCTCATTATACATTCTTTCGTTGAGTTCAATTGTAGCGTTGTTTGTGGTAACTCTCTCCCGGTGTAATATATCTTCAGCCATATATGTTTTGAATTTATTCCATAGTTCTTTTGGATTGGCTGGTGAGCAAGACACCAATATTATTGCAAATAACGTTCTTATTTTCGAAGGATGGTTGATTGCCGCTGCATCTGCAAGCGTGGTTTCCCAATGACTATCGTTCTCCAATAATTGTAGTTTTTGGCATGCCTCTCGATACGTTGCACATATTTCGCCATCAACAGTACGCAAGTTCTCAAAATATGTTTGTCCTGGAACATTAATTAAAAGCAGTCTTAAATAAAAACATTCTGAATTTTGGGGATGGACAGTATACACCCTACCTAATGCATCTGTTGAATATAAATTTGGCCATCCTGCAACAGGTTTCCCTTGCTTACGACGTTGGAACTTCCTTGTTGATGCATTCCACGTATAGTACGTTGGAATTTCTGAATACAGCAATGTTTTAGCAAATAAATCCATTCTGCAAAGATCAAAAAATGAAGTTAGTGTTGTAGCCGGTGGTTCTGTTGCTCTCTCTCGCGTATTTCCTTCTGTAAAATAAACTCGTTGTCCATTTTCAAGATGTACTGATAAATGAACAACTGTGGGATGCCGTTCATGAATAGGAAATCCTAAAATTCGCCAAACTGCTTCATTGCTACTAATGTACCTGGCCATCTGATACTGAGTAATTTCATCGTTTGGATTTTGCAACGAAAAAATAGCCATATCCGACCCTTTAGTTACATATTTGCAGATGTATTTGATAGACTTTACAGAATGACAATACTCCACATTTATATGCGCTTTAAAGGTTTTTGAAAGCAATGGACAGTAAGGCACTATCCAGCGATTATCAACATCAACATCATTTTCATTTATCTTTACTGAAATTGTTTGGCCACCATCATCCACAGAACGTCGGCGATAAAGTGGGTATCCATCATTTCCCGAGATTTTTTGTGGAAGCAATTGACGTGGATATTTCTTTGTGCATTTTCCATCAACCATGCATGGAGAATGTGTATTAATGATTCCACATGGACCATGAATCATATTTTTAATTACAATTTCGTGCAAATCTGGATCAATGTTTGGATCGGGTATCTCTGCAGAAATTATATTATCAATAAGATTAGGTGTAATTTTTTCAACCAACCAAATCAAAATATGAGCGTGTGGCAATCCACGTTTCTGCCATTCGACAGAATACATCCAGCACCGTGTTTCTCCAAATACATGACATTTTACAATGAAATCCATAAGAGATTTTAATTTTTGTTTAAACACTCGTGCTGTTATGTCATGTCGATGTGCTGATTTTTGGCCATTGGACAATTCAGAAATAATTTCATTCCACTTGGGATTACATGTAAATGTAATAAACAGATCTGGGCGTCCATATGATCGAACATACGTCATTGCATCTTGACAATATTCCTGCATATGACGTGGGCTGCCTGTGAAAGTTGCTGGTAGAATTATGGCTTGGCCAAGTTCATTGGGATTTATATAATTTTGATTATTTAACGCATCCCTAAGATGAATATAATTATCCACTCGTAATTTAGCTTGATTACGGCGTATGTATAATAATCGCTCCGTTTCAATTTTCGCGTACATATCTACAATGTATTGGTGAAATAATTCCCGGCAATTTAGAACGTGATTCACATTTTGGCGTATCATTATGCGATATGCATAGAAATCCATTGCACTCACTTTTTTCCTTGTTGTTACATCTGAAATTAGAAAAAATAAAAATAAATTAGTTTAAGTTTGGAATATATCTATAATAAGATCTTAAAATATTTCAACTTACTTGTTGCCGGATTAATTTGCCGTAACTCAAAATGATATCCATCTTCCCCATATGGCAATATAATTGGATACTGAAGTGCGTCATATGAACGATGAGTTTCAGCTATCCTGTTTGTTCGATCGTCACGTCTACGAATAATAATATCACGTGGGGCTATTGGATCACCAACCATTAGAATTGCCACATCGTCCATTGTGGGTGCATTGTAACGTCCTTGGTGTTGTCCAGCTGGTGTTTTATCAGCATGAATCGCTATGACGTGGTCATCTGTACATAATCGCGGGTCATCTTTGGCTTGCTTAAAGGTCCTTATTAATTCGTTGTTTTCATGAAACATTACCTGTAATTCAGCTACAATACGTTGCTTTGTTCCAGGGTTATAATGCTGCCGTTGTTGTACCTGAACATTATCATCTGCCTGTCCCATGAAATAAATTTGAAGAAACTTGGGCTCTTCATTTGGAATTGGCAAAATTGATCCCATTAGATGATATATTTGTCCTTGCACACGAAATGTTGGCATGTAATTATCTCGAACTACTTTAGTAGCTCCGAATGATGTCATTTGAAAACACGAATTATATTTTCTTATGTTACTAAGAAAATTTCGAGAATCCTCGCTAGTTCCTAAAAAGAGTCATTCATAATAAATATTTGGTATGTTAATTGATATAGATTTAAAAAGACTTACCTGAAATCAGTGACTTTAAAGGTTCTGGTGGTGGAAGCATATCTGGCAAAACAATTTTACCGTTTGAACAACACATTCCAGGAGCTTCATTTTTGTACCTGTGTGCATTACAATATTGGCAAACTACATTCATGGGACCAATTGCCACTAATATATCATTAGCATAGTCCATATCTGTTCTGTAATTAAATGCAATACGTGCGTAAGCATCAGAAGTATTCCGACGATTAACCGCCATTCGATTGCGATTTTGTTCACGATTTTGTTCTTGTTGCTCTGACCTCTCTGCTGCTCTTCTTGATGATGTTTGAATACGCTGGGCTTCCATGCGTGCTTCTCGTTGTTCTGATGTTTCATTTGCTCTCAATGTTGTGGCATGGTGACGCAGACCTTGAAGGCGCCCTTCCCTTTCTGATGGCGTTTCGTTAGCTCGTGATGTAGTGGCATGATGCCGCATATTTTCTATGCGTAGTTCTCGTTCTGGCGGTGTTTCGTTAGCTCGTGATGTTGTGGCATGCTGCCGCATATTTTATATGCGTAGTTCTCGTTCTGACGGCGTTTCGTTAGCTCGTGATATTGTGGATCGTTGTCGCTGACTTTGAAGTCGTTCTTCGCGTTCTGATTCGACAGCTCGCTCTATTGATGATCGCGATCTTTCCCTTTCAATACGTTCGCTGTATTGTTCAAAAGCCGCAGCTGCTCTAGACGTTGAAGCTCTACTCGCTTCAGTTCTGAGGCGAGCTTCTCGTTCTCCCGAAGTTTCATTTGCTCTTTGAGATTGCGAAGACAACGCTTTTTTGGTACGTTTGTATAGCGATGATTTTTTGGGGGGCATTTTTATTAATAAATTTGGACACTGTATTCACTTAAAAACGTGTAACTCTTTTAGAATCAAAGATTCAACTAAATATTAAAATTGCATGCACGTTATATATATCACTTTTTCTTTAAAAAATTAGGTACACATTTCGGAACAGGTCATACCCTTTAAATAATAAAAATTCAGGTAATAAAATTTAAACATATCACTTTTCTTTAAAAAATTAGGTACAAATTTCGGAACAGGTCAAACCCTTAAAGAATAAAAATTCAGGTAATAAAACTTAAACATTCACGTTGATGGCAGGTCTCAAAATAGTTTTTATAGGGTTTTATTACTACTAAGGGTAAAAAGTTGTTTTTTAGTTTTTATAAATTATCATCGAAATGTTACTACCTAAATACTAAGACCATATGTCCACAACCGATCATTTATGGCCCAAATATCTAGTAATTGAATTGCTCACACAAAATGTAGAATCTACATATTTTCCTAAATAAGCAATAAATAATATTTACTTCGTACAGGAAATATGGTAATAAAAATTTCTACCCCATGTAATTTCGAAGATTTGTATTTATATATACTTTCACAGGTATACTAATTTTAACTTAACATTATTGATTGATCAAGATTTTTCTCCACGTATAAAATACAAATAAGGAAACAATCATACAAACAAACACACATTCACTTTTATATATAGACTAGCTAAAACCCGGTGTCGTAATGAAATAAAAAGTTTAGAGTTAAACAAATATATTTATTAAGTTATTAAAATCTACGGTTTTCCTTTTAAATTAATTCTTATTATATTATCTTATGATTTACAATATACTTATTTAGTCTATCAAATTAGTTTCTATTTTAATAAGTAGTACATTATTTGTTTCTTATTTATAACCTTAATGTTAAATATAGAAGTTTATAGAAAAACATTTTTTATTTAATGTTTGATATATACATTATTTTTATTAATTATTTTTTATTCTAATGCCTTAGGATATACAATATTTTTGGTTTTTCCTTCTGGTGCATATACATATAAGTCTGTGGGTTTTCCCACTCGCGAACATGCAACATAAAGCTGTCCATGTGAAAAACATGGATTTTCTAGATTTAGTCCACAAACTTGCAAAGACTGACCTTGAGCTTTATTAATTGTCATTGCAAATGCTAGGCGAATAGGAAACTGTAATCGCTTAAAATCAAATGGCATTTCCGAAGTTATCATCGGAATACGTGGCAGCAATACATCTGATCCATTGTACTTTCCAGTTATAATGGTCGCCTCGATTAGATTGTTCATTAATTTCTTTACTATAAGTCGAGTGCCATTACAAAGTCGTGGTGGATCAATGTTTCTTAGTAAAATAATAGGAGCACCAATTTTCAACTGCAAGTCATGTGGTGGAAAGCCCGGCAAATCTAACGAATTTAAAAATTCTACTGGATAATTGACGACATCCTCAATATTTGTAACAGTGTCGATTGATTTATAAATTTTTAGATTACCATCGATGGTATTCAGAATGTTGCTGTTGATGGAGTTAACGTCTATATTTTTGGCTGCCAGTAACACGCGTTCACATAACCATTGCTTGTTTTTAAAATTTTGTCCGATATTGGGGAAAACGCAATTTATTAACTCTTGTATAGATTGCGTCATCCTGCAGAAGTCAGATGGAAATGTTATACATTTTGTTGTGGGATGGATTGGCATTTTACCGTTCCCTAAATCCAGTAATTGTTTGGAAAAAGTTGAAGCTGAAACATCACGTTGCAACTGAACACGCATATTAGTCGTCAATTTTAGTGTGTGAACATGTTTCCAAAGGTATGATGATTTTAGACATGCATTTAGCTCATCAGCTGGCGTTGATCCCGGTATTACCGGAAGCGTTTGACGAAAATCGCCAGCTAATAGAACTAATGCACCTCCAAATATTTTGTTATTACTTCTTAAGTCCTGTAAAGTGCGATCAAGGGCTTCCAAAGATTTTTTGTGCGCCATGGTGCATTCATCCCATACTATGATTTCACATTATTGCAGTACTTTACCCATAGAAGAATTTTTCTTTATGTTGCATGTGTAATCTTCGTAAAATTGAGGCTTCAATGGTAATTTGAGTGCAGAATGTGCTGTTCTGCCACCATCTAAGAGTGTTGCTGCAATGCCAGATGATGCAATAGCTAATGCAATATGTTTTTGCGATCGAACTTTTGCCAAAATTAATGAAATCAAAAAAGTTTTTCCAGTTCCTCCGGGTGCATCAATAAAATACAGTCCTCCATGTTTGTTTGATATTGCTGCCATTGTAGTATTGTATGCTATTCTCTGCTCTTGTTGTAAATGTGGTAAATTTTCTTCCAGTAAACTTTCCAAATCTTGGGTGTTGTAATCTCTTTCTCGTCGCAAATCTTGATCATGTGCATCAGTTCTTGACCGAATCGGGGAAATCATTCCAACGTCAATGAGTGCGACATTCTTTATCTCCAAACATTTGTCTTCCAGTAAAATTAATGCCTCATTATACATTCTTTCGTTGAGTTCAATTGTAGCGTTGTTTGTGGTAACTCTCTCCCGGTGTAATATATCTTCAGCCATATATGTTTTGAATTTATTCCATAGTTCTTTTGGATTGGCTGGTGAGCAAGACACCAATATTATTGCAAATAACGTTCTTATTTTCGAAGGATGGTTGATTGCCGCTGCATCTGCAAGCGTGGTTTCCCAATGACTATCGTTCTCCAATAATTGTAGTTTTTGGCATGCCTCTCGATACGTTGCACATATTTCGCCATCAACAGTACGCAAGTTCTCAAAATATGTTGGTCCTGGAACATTAATTAAAAGCAGTCTTAAATAAAAACATTCTGAATTTTGGGGATGGACAGTATACACCCTACCTAATGCATCTGTTGAATATAAATTTGGCCATCCTGCAACAGGTTTCCCTTGCTTACGACGTTGGAACTTCCTTGTTGATGCATTCCACGTATAGTACGTTGGAATTTCTGAATACAGCAATGTTTTAGCAAATAAATCCATTCTGCAAAGATCAAAAAATGAAGTTAGTGTTGTAGCCGGTGGTTCTGTTGCTCTCTCTCGCGCATTTCCTTCTGTAAAATAAACTCGTTGTCCATTTTCAAGATGTACTGATAAATGAACAACTGTGGGATGCCGTTCATGAATAGGAAATCCTAAAATTCGCCAAACTGCTTCATTGCTACTAATGTACCTGGCCATCTGATACTGAGTAATTTCATCGTTTGGATTTTGCAACGAAAAAATAGCCATATCCGACCCTTTAGTTACATATTTGCAGATGTATTTGATAGACTTTACAGAATGACAATACTCCACATTTATATGCGCTTTAAAGGTTTTTGAAAGCAATGGACAGTAAGGCACTATCCAGCGATTATCAACATCAACATCATTTCATTTATCTTTACTGAAATTGTTTGGCCACCATCATCCACAGAACGTCGGCGATAAAGTGGGTATCCATCATTTCCCGAGATTTTTTGTGGAAGCAATTGACATGGAGAATGTGTATTAATGATTCCACATGGACCATGAATCATATTTTTAATTACAATTTCGTGCAAATCTGGATCAATGTTTGGATCGGGTATCTCTGCAGAAATTATATTATCAATAAGATTAGGTGTAATTTTTTCAACCAACCAAATCAAAATATGAGCGTGTGGCAATCCACGTTTCTGCCATTCGACAGAATACATCCAGCACCGTGTTTCTCCAAATACATGACATTTTACAATGAAATCCATAAGAGATTTTAATTTTTGTTTAAACACTCGTGCTGTTATGTCATGTCGATGTGCTGATTTTTGGCCATTGGACAATTCAGAAATAATTTCATTCCACTTGGGATTACATGTAAATGTAATAAACAGATCTGGGCGTCCATATGATCGAACATACGTCATTGCATCTTGACAATATTCCTGCATATGACGTGGGCTGCCTGTGAAAGTTGCTGGTAGAATTATGGCTTGGCCAAGTTCATTGGGATTTATATAATTTTGATTATTTATCGCATCCCTAAGATGAATATAATTATCCACTCGTAATTTAGCTTGATTACGGCGTATGTATAATAATCGCTCCGTTTCAATTTTCGCGTACATATCTACAATGTATTGGTGAAATAATTCCCGGCAATTTAGAACGTGATTCACATTTTGGCGTATCATTATGCGATATGCATAGAAATCCATTGCACTCACTTTTTTCCTTGTTGTTACATCTGAAATTAGAAAAAATAAAAGTAAATTAGTTTAAGTTTGGAATATATCTATAATAAGATCTTAAAATATTTCAACTTACTTGTTGCCGGATTAATTTGCCGTAACTCAAAATGATATCCATCTTCCCCATATGGCAATATAATTGGATACTGAAGTGCGTCATATGAACGATGAGTTTCAGCTATCCTGTTTGTTCGATCGTCACGTCTACGAATAATAATATCACGTGGGGCTATTGGATCACCAACCATTAGAATTGCCACATCGTCCATTGTGGGTGCATTGTAACGTCCTTGGTGTTGTCCAGCTGGTGTTTTATCAGCATGAATCGCTATGACGTGGTCATCTGTACATAATCGCGGGTCATCTTTGGCTTGCTTAAAGGTCCTTATTAATTCGTTGTTTTCATGAAACATTACCTGTAATTCAGCTACAATACGTTGCTTTGTTCCAGGGTTATAATGCTGCCGTTGTTGTACCTGAACATTATCATCTGCCTGTCCCATGAAATAAATTTGAAGAAACTTGGGCTCTTCATTTGGAATTGGCAAAATTGATCCCATTAGATGATATATTTGTCCTTGCACACGAAATGTTGGCATGTAATTATCTCGAACTACTTTAGTAGCTCCGAATGATGTCATTTGAAAACACGAATTATATTTTCTTATGTTACTAAGAAAATTTCGAGAATCCTCGCTAGTTCCTAAAAAGAGTCATTCATAATAAATATTTGGTATGTTAATTGATATAGATTTAAAAAGACTTACCTGAAATCAGTGACTTTAAAGGTTCTGGTGGTGGAAGCATATCTGGCAAAACAATTTTACCGTTTGAACAACACATTCCAGGAGCTTCATTTTTGTACCTGTGTGCATTACAATATTGGCAAACTACATTCATGGGACCAATTGCCACTAATATATCATTAGCATAGTCCATATCTGTTCTGTAATTAAATGCAATACGTGCGTAAGCATCAGAAGTATTCCGACGATTAACCGCCATTCGATTGCGATTTTGTTCACGACGCAAGTCTTGTTGCTCTGACCTCTCTGCTGCTCTTCTTGATGATGTTTGAATACGCTGGGCTTCCATGCGTGCTTCTCGTTGTTCTGATGTTTCATTTGCTCTCAATGTTGTGGCATGGTGACGCAGACCTTGAAGGCGCCCTTCCCTTTCTGATGGCGTTTCGTTAGCTCGTGATGTAGTGGCATGATGCCGCATATTTTCTATGCGTAGTTCTCGTTCTGGCGGTGTTTCGTTAGCTCGTGATGTTGTGGCATGCTGCCGCATATTTTATATGCGTAGTTCTCGTTCTGACGGCGTTTCGTTAGCTCGTGATATTGTGGATCGTTGTCGCTGACTTTGAAGTCGTTCTTCGCGTTCTGATTCGACAGCTCGCTCTATTGATGATCGCGATCTTTCCCTTTCAATACGTTCGCTGTATTGTTCAAAAGCCGCAGCTGCTCTAGACGTTGAAGCTCTACTCGCTTCAGTTCTGAGGCGAGCTTCTCGTTCTCCCGAAGTTTCATTTGCTCTTTGAGATTGCGAAGACAACGCTTTTTTGGTACGTTTGTATAGCGATGATTTTTTGGGGGGCATTTTTATTAATAAATTTGGACACTGTATTCACTTAAAAATGTGTAACTCTTTTAGAATCAAAGATTCAACTAAATATTAAAATTGCATGCACGTTATATATATCACTTTTTCTTTAAAAAATTAGGTACACATTTCGGAACAGGTCATACCCTTTAAATAATAAAAATTCAGGTAATAAAATTTAAACATATCACTTTTCTTTAAAAAATTAGGTACAAATTTCGGAACAGGTCAAACCCTTAAAGAATAAAAATTCAGGTAATAAAACTTAAACATTCACGTTGATGGCAGGTCTCAAAATAGTTTTTATAGGGTTTTATTACTACTAAGGGTAAAAAGTTGTTTTTTAGTTTTTATAAATTATCATCGAAATGTTACTACCTAAATACTAAGACCATATGTCCACAACCGATCATTTATGGCCCAAATATCTAGTAATTGAATTGCTCACACAAAATGTAGAATCTACATATTTTCCTAAATAAGCAATAAATAATATTTACTTCGTACAGGAAATATGGTAATAAAAATTTCTACCCCATGTAATTTCGAAGATTAGTATTTATATATACTTTCACAGGTATAATACTAATTTTAACTTAACATTATTGATTGATCAAGATTTTTCTCCACGTATAAAATACAAATAAGGAAACAATCATACAAACAAACACACATTCACTTTTATATATAGATAAGGGTTTCAAATGTATACAAATTTTAACATTTACTTAATATTGTTGGTAGTCAGCGCATTTCTGTCCTAAATATTAATAGATGATATAGCTTTCCCTATTTATAATTTGTCATCATATGTATGGGAGGTGCCACGCCCACTCTTGATAGTCCGCCCATTCTTGTCCTAAATATTAATATTGATGGTAGAATAACCGTACCATATATCTTATTGTTTCCCATATATAAATTTTTTTTAATTATCATCATATGGGAGGTACCACGCCCTCTATGGCTACTACTCCCATTTTTGCCGCAAATATTTAAACAAACAGTGGAATTGCTCATGCAAAATTTGAGGACTATAGCTATTATAGTTTCCTAAATATTTGATTTTTAAAATTAACTTTGTATGGGAGGTACCACGCCCACTTAAAATTTCAAAACAAAAAGTAGCCTATAGCTCCTTCCAGACATACATAAATGTACTGTAAAAATTTCAAGCAAATCGGTTCAGCCGTTTAGCCGTCTATAGATCCCAAACTAATAATAATAAACATACATACATACAGACACACATTCACTTTTATATATATAGATATATATATATTCCTTTACGCAGAGAGACTACGTGGAAATTCTCCTTACCTACAAGTTGGGACAATTTGTTCACCAAAATATTTGTAGAGGGTTCGCGCAAATATAGGGGAGGTGGCTTATAGTCTGTTACAGGCTTTGCCGGTATTTTTCACTTTCTTGATTGGCAAGAATTGCAAAACGATTTTGACTTACCGGATTTTTGTTCGCCTGTTTTGGATTTGGTTCCAATTTTGATGTCCTAGGACTGGACTTGCGTTTAGTTATAGTGATGTATAGTGGTCCATACCTGTTAGGATTTTTCCCGTGTTTTTATACCCTACACCACCATAGTGGGGAGGGTATTATGCGTTTGTGCAGATGTTTGTAACACCCAAAAATATTAGTCTACCTTAGAGTATACCGATCGACTTAGAATCACTTTCTGAGTCGATTAAACGATGTCCGTCCGTCTGGTCGGCTGGCTGGCTGTCCATGTAAACCTTGCGCGCAGAGTACAGGTCGCAATTTTGAAGATATTTCGATGAAATTTGGTACATATTATCTTTTCGGCCAAGCCTATTGAAACTGTCTGAAATCGGTCCATTATTTCACCTAGCCCCCATACAAATGTCCCCTCGAAATTGGGCTTTATCGGTCATAAATGTTTAATTTATCTATGTATCTCCACAAATTCCGCTCCAAATAAGTTTTATATACACAAAATTCATGTCACCAAATTTTGTTACGATCGGTCCATAATTAGTCATAGCTCCCATATAGACCCGCTTCCGAAAATCACTTTAACGTGCATAAATCGCTTAAAAATGTTGGTATACACACAAAATTCAACATAGTTAACTTTAATATAGACATAAATCACACGACCTAATTTCATGCTGATCGGTCCATAATTGGTCATAGCCCCCATATAAGGCCCACTTCCGAAGATCACTCAAAAATATAAATTATTGAAATTTTAAAAGAAAATTTTTTTTGCTCTTTTACTTAGTGTAGGGTATTATATGGTCGGGCTTGACCGACCATACTTTCTTACTTGTTCACTATACTTTGATTATTTTTTGGTATGGCGCCAGTATTTTTCAGCATTGAACTTAATTGGTTTTCATCACCGGTTCTTATAGAGTTAATATTATCAATACTACTATTTGTGACATTGATCACAGTAGCATTACTATTTTCATCAATCATTTGAGTTGTTGTTTGTTTTTCTATATTTTCCTTTATGTTGTCTTCTGCACAATTGTTTTGTTTTGGCGCACTAGAGAGTGGAGATCTCTCGTATTTGTTTTCGATGAAAAATCCAAGCGCAAAGTTAACAAGAATGAGACTTGATTTGGAGGAATATGATTATACAGTTGAATAACTTAGGGGAAAAGATAATTATGTTGCTGACGCATTATCACGTATATCCATAAATGACTTCAAAAAAATAAACAATGAAAATAACAATATATACAAAATAAACACACGATCAATGGCAAAAGAGTCACTTAAAAAGTCTCCAGTTACAATAAACAAACGGCATTTAGAAAATGAGAAGCCCAATATATTTGTACCAATTATGAATTCTGACGTCAGAAAATTTTGTAAGCTAAAGATTACCCCACAAAAGTTTTATATTAAACGTGGCAAATCTGCATTAGCATGTATACAAATGAATGAATTGTTTATAAATGGGAAATTTTACTTAGGACAATTTTTCCCAAAGCCGAAGTGGCCGATAAACTAAACATTAATAAATTACAAGTGGCACCTAGTGAGAAAATTTTCGAATTTATCTCTATTAATGAATTTAAAGAAATGGGCAATAAATTATTAAAATTATTAAAAGTAGCGCTACTTAATGAGGTGATCCAACTTCTTCTCATCGAGCTCTACATAAAACCGTCGTAGATATATTTTTATTTTTTAACTTTTTATTTATTTATTGAATCTGCCTATATCATTAGGCCTAACAATAAGTGATTAAATCTTATAACTAAAATTAAAACTAATTGCTCTCTAAAGAGAGCATTGTTTGATGGATGGACCACATCTTAGCGGGGTGGTAGATCTCCTCTACAAAGCCTTGATCTGGTTTGGCTCTGTGCGAGAAGCCGAGCAAGCGGATTTGGGTGTGATTGCAGTTTCAGTATATATTTATCGCGGACTTTCTTAAACTCATCCTTCACTAGTGGCACTTCCAAGTCCCTGTGGATGTTTTCATTTCTTATGTACCATGGTGCACCCGTCATGGTCCTAAGAATTCTCGACTGGGCCCTCTGTATAAGCTCAATACTGGAATTGCTGGCCGTTCCCCACAATTGGATTCCATATGTCCAAATTGGTTTTAAAATGATTTTATACAGGGTGACTTTATAGTCCAGGCTTAACTTTGATTGGTCACTTATTAACCAGTGAAGGCTAGATGCTTTTAACTTCATGTGAAGTCTCTTGGTTTCTATATGACGGCGCCATGTAAGTCTTCTATCTAAGTGAATACCAAGGTATGTAACATAATCGGACTGAGGTATATTAACATTGTTAAGTGTGACAGGTGGACAGCATCCCCTCCTCAGTGTGAACGTAACATGTTTGCTTTTTAACTCATTTACACGTATTCTCCATTTGTTTAACCATGTTTCAACACATCTTAAGTAGCCATCTAGTACACTAGATGCTATATATGGGTTTTCATGCGAGCTAATAATTGCGGTGTCATCAGCAAATGTAGAAATAGTCAATTCATCGCTCGTAGGCAAATCAGAGGTGTAAATCAAATAGAGGGTAGGTCCAAGAAAACTTCCTTGTGGTACTCCTGCTCCAATCCTATATTCTCTTGTCACGTAATCATTGTACTTAACTGTAAATATACGGTCCGATAGATAAGATTCCAATAGTTTATGAGTAGATGGTGGCAGCAAACATTTTATTTTATATACCAGTCCTTTGTGCCATACTTTGTCGAAGGCTTGAGCGACATCCAAAAATATAGCTGAACAATATTTCTTTAATTCAAAGGATTTTCTTATCTCTCCGGTTATACGATTAACTTGTTCGATTGTTCCGTGGCGTTCCCGGAAACCAAATTGATGAACTGGGATTATATTTTTCTCATGTAATAATGGTATGATTTTCTTTTGGAACACTTTTTCGAACAGTTTCGATAAGCAAGGAAGCAAGCTTATTGGTCTATAGGAGGATGGTACGGTCAAGTCCTTACCTGGCTTTGGTATCATTATTATCTGAGAAGTTTTCCAATTTGTCGGAAAAACTCCATGTTTAAAGATCGCATTAAATATTGTAGACGGCACAATTATTGCCACACTCGGTAGGTTTTTAATCTGTTACGTTACAGAATCATTTCCAGGCGATTTTTTTAATATTATATTATCCTTGATTACTTCGTTAATGTCTTCTGGGCTTATATCTAATATGTCATCATTAGATAATGTTGACACAGGTGGCTCTACAAGTTCAAAAACAGTAGTTGGCGAGTTTGGTTGAAAGACTGTACTTAAGTGATCGGCAAATATTTTAGCCTTTTCCTCCGTGCTGCGAGCCCAGGTGCCGTCAGCTTTCCTTAAAGGGCTTTGCCCCTCTACCGGTGGCTTGATATTTTTCGTTGCCTTCCAAAGGGAAAAATTTGTGTGTTTGGTATTTGTTAAACTTTGAATGTAATTTCTATTTCTGCGATCCTCCTCTAATTGAAGGGCTTTTTTCAGATTTTTACTAGCAGCAGACAGCCTCTGCTTTGCAGCAGGTGATCTACTTTGTTGCCATTCTCTTCTGAGTTTTCTCTTTTCTAAAAGAAGTCTTTCAATATCTGAGTTGGAAATGTGCATATCAGTTTTAGGAAATATTTGACTCTTTGAATGATTTAGAGCCGATACAATTAATGACGTAAAGTCATTGACACTTTTATCTACATCTTCCTCACACTGAATACAAAGATCTGTGTGGATATGACTGCTTATATATTTCTTATATTTAAGCCAATTTGTTTTAAAGTAATATGTTTCAGTATGAAATTTTGAAATGTTAGTCCTCCCGTAATAAGATACTATAATTGGGGAATGATCAGAAGATAAATCATATGACATTTCTGTAGATATTGAATTTCGATTAATATTTTTTGTTATGGCAAAGTCTATGAGATCAGGAATTTTTTTAGGATCAGCAGGCCAGTATGTTGGTTGTCCAGGGGACACAATATCCAGGCCATTGTTGCGATCAACTAATGCTTTATAAAGCTGTCTACCTCTGGGATTCATTAGTCGAGAGCCCCAGTAAGTGTGTTTGGCATTATAGTCGCCACATGCCAGAAAGCGACCTCCTAGCGTGCTAAAGAATTCTTCAAACTTCTCCTTGGTCATTGAAAAGCGTGGTGGGCAATAGATCGCGCTTATATTTAAATCTCCAGCAAAGCTTTCCAAATGAATGGATGTTGCCTGCATATAGTCTTTTGAGAATTCATCTAGGGGATAATGTTTTAAACGATTTCTAGTTAAAATACCAGTGCCGCCATGTGCCTTACCATCAGGATGATTTGTACAGTAGAATGTATAACCCGAAATATAAAAGTTATACCTATTGGTAAGATGAGTTTCCGAAACCAATAGCACGTCGATGTTTTTATTCTGCATGAAGTGGGATACCTCTGATTTGTGTTGGTTTAAACCGTTTGCATTCCAGAAACATAGTCTCAAATAACTAATTTTTTTGTTAAGAGGATTTGTATCATTTGGTTCTGCGCTCTTAAAAGCTCTTGTATTGTGTTTTGCATGGATGACATAAAATTTGTCATATTTTGATTTAGAGAGGTAATATTCTGGGTAAGCGCTTGCATAAGTGCTTCCAACCCTCCCGTATTTTGGGGAACACCAGGCTATCAGCAGCCTGGTTCTCAAAACATTGGCATAAGAACCTGCTACATTCTTAGGCTGATCAATTTGAATGGATTGTGAATTTAATTTTGTTGAGGCAGTTTGCTTGTTCAATAGCGGAACCTCAGAATTGACTGGTGGATAGGTGTTTTCAAATTTGTAGGCTGGTACTTCAGATGTTTTCCCTCTTATTAGCTTTTGCCTCTCTCTCAATCTGTTCAATAACTCCTTATAAACTGGGCACCCGCGGTAGTTGGCTGAATGATCGCCACCACAGTTACCACATTTTCTTCTGAGACCATTCTTTAGGATATCACATTGTGATGAAGAATGAAGGTCTCCGCATGCTACACACACTGTTCGCAAGGTACAATAATTTTTAGTATGTCCAAACTCTTGACAATTGCCACATTGGACAGGACGATTTCTTTTAAGAGGCTCCGAAATGGTTATTCTACGATTTAACAGATATCGTGTTGAGTAAATTGGGTGAGTTTCATTTCCCCTCAATTTATTTTTTTCTGGCTCCAACTCGACTCTAAACATTGGCTGAGGAATTTTATCTTTGTTAAATATATTAACTACAGCTCTTACTTCGTAGCCCAATTCTTGCAGGGCCTCCTTGATATCATTAGTCTCAACACTGGACTTTATGCCCTTAATGACAACTGTCAACCCTTTACTACTTTTCAGTTGATAGGTATAAAAATTCCTTTTATTATCATTCAAGTATTGAGAGATTTTTCTATAAAAATCCTCAGTGTATACGACTATTTTCGTCTCTTGCACACCGCCTTTTCTTATTGAAACAATATGGAAATTATTTTTTCCAATGAGTTCAACAAATGTTTTGACCAAATTATTCGAGCTGGATTCACGCAGATATATTGGTGGTGGCTTTAATGATTTCTTTTCGTAAGCACCATCTTTTATACTCTTATTATTATCCTCGCTCAAGAGTGCGAAACGATTGCCTATCAATGGATTATCAACTATCTTCTGTTTCTTGACAGACGTTCCATTATTTTGGGGACTTAAATTTCTTTTATTAATACTTACATATCTAAGCATACCTGGTAGTACTGGTGATTTCAATGTACTTATCTTTTTTTTTGGTATAGCGCCCTTCAGTGTACCATCATTATTAATTGTGGTTTGTTTAGTGTTAAAAATATTCAAACTCTCACTATTTTTTGTTAGTGGATCACAAGCTTGTTTATTAACAGTATTTGTATGTGTTTTTAAAACTGGTATAGTTGTTGTTGTATTTAAATTTTTCATATTTTCTTTTATGCTTTGTTCTAAACATAAATTGGTTGGTGATATTGTTTGTGTATTATTTTGTTCGTGTAATTGTATCACGGGGGAACAAGAGCGTGCTCTCTCAGCTGGTTTGGCGGTTAAATAATTTTTGTTGTAGCTGGGGTCATTTATTTTTTTGTTTTGATACTCTCCCCGTTAAGAAATATGTAGGCATTTCTGCCGTTCATACTGAGCCTCCTCTCATCATGAGAATTCATGTGCTCTTTTAAAACAAACAAAAGGAATTAACACTTTTTATTATTTTTTTTAAACCAGTTGTTTTTCTTTTTTTAAACAAAATTGCTTTTGCACATTTTTTGTATTTATCACTAGACACAAATATAATTTCAAAGCGTCCAATCGCTAATTTTTAAAATTTTTATTTGCACTAAAAAAACAATAAAATTTTAATAAAATCGCGGAGCGAATAAAATGCACTTCTGTTTGTAGAGAAAGCAAACAGAATGTCGTAGATATGAATTATATCTTATAGCTTAGGAGATATTCGCATTTGAAAATTATATTTTCAACATTTTTACCCACCAGTGTTTTGATGACCGGTATAGGTTCAACAACAAATTTATATATCAAATAAAGAAAGAATTGTTTAAAAATCATGACTGGGTCCAAAGTTACATGCATTTGAATTTAAAAAAGGCGATTTTTTTGCTATTTTCTAAGAGGATGTATAATTAATTTGTACTTTTTGAAAAACTAACTTTACATCTAATATTTTAAATGAAAAAAAATTGATAATTTTTGATAACGAGGGGACCAGGTCCATTCAAAAAACGCCTATTTTTTATGTAAAATTCAACTTTAGGGCAAAAATTCTCAAATCGCATAGTCGATGTCAAAATATAGAAACCTATTTTAGATGGCCCAATATGTTCTAAATTATTTTGTAAAGGCTTCCGATAACCCCGCCCCTGGTATGGATATTATAGCCAAAAAACGAAAAAATACCATTTTTGGGAATTTTCAATACTTTTTTGGGAATTGCCGGATTCCTGATTATAAATTTCAAAATTTGTTTTTATTTTTCCGTTTTCAATAAAAATCTATATAAAGGTAAAATTTAATTTTATTCATATACTAGCTAAAACCCGGTGTGCTTCGCTACCCGTATCGTAATGAAATAAAAAGTTTAGAGTTAAACAAATATATTTATTAAGTTATTAAAATCTACGGTTTTCCTTTTAAATTAATTCTTATTATATTATCTTATGATTTACTATATACTTATTTAGTCTATCAAATTAGTTTCTATTTTAATAAGTAGTACATTATTTGTTTCTTATTTATAACCTTAATGTTAAATATAGAAGTTTATAGAAAAACATTTTTTATTTAATGTTTGATATATACATTATTTTTATTAATTATTTTTTATTCTAATGCCTTAGGATATACAATATTTTTGGTTTTTCCTTCTGGTGCATATACATATAAGTCTGTGGGTTTTCCCACTCGCGAACATGCAACATAAAGCTGTCCATGTGAAAAACATGGATTTTCTAGATTTAGTCCACAAACTTGCAAAGACTGACCTTGAGCTTTATTAATTGTCATTGCAAATGCTAGGCGAATAGGAAACTGCAATCGCTTAAAATCAAATGGCATTTCCGAAGTTATCATCGGAATACGTGGCAGCAATACATCTGATCCATTGTACTTTCCAGTTATAATGGTCGCCTCGATTAGATTGTTCATTAATTTCTTTACTATAAGTCGAGTGCCATTACAAAGTCGTGGTGGATCAATGTTTCTTAGTAAAATAATAGGAGCACCAATTTTCAACTGCAAGTCATGTGGTGGAAAGCCCGGCAAATCTAACGAATTTAAAAATTCTACTGGATAATTGACGACATCCTCAATATTTGTAACAGTGTCGATTGATTTATAAATTTTTAGATTACCATCGATGGTATTCAGAATGTTGCTGTTGATGGAGTTAACGTCTATATTTTTGGCTGCCAGTAACGCGCGTTCACATAACCATTGCTTGTTTTTAAAATTTTGTCCGATATTGGGGAAAACGCAATTTATTAACTCTTGTATAGATTGCGTCATCCTGCAGAAGTCAGATGGAAATGTTATACATTTTGTTGTGGGATGGATTGGCATTTTACCGTTCCCTAAATCCAGTAATTGTTTGGAAAAAGTTGAAGCTGAAGCATCACGTTGCAACTGAACACGCATATTAGTCGTCAATTTTAGTGTGTGAACATGTTTCCAAAGGTATGATGATTTTAGACATGCATTTAGCTCATCAGCTGGCGTTGATCCCGGTATTACCGGAAGCGTTTGACGAAAATCGCCAGCTAATAGAACTAATGCACCTCCAAATATTTTGTTATTACTTCTTAAGTCCTGTAAAGTGCGATCAAGGGCTTCCAAAGATTTTTTGTGCGCCATGGTGCATTCATCCCATACTATGATTTCACATTGTTGCAGTACTTTACCCATAGAAGAATTTTTCTTTATGTTGCATGTGTAATCTTCGTAAAATTGAGGCTTCAATGGTAATTTGAGTGCAGAATGTGCTGTTCTGCCACCATCTAAGAGTGTTGCAGCAATGCCAGATGATGCAATAGCTAATGCAATATGTTTTTGCGATCGAACTTTTGCCAAAATTAATGAAATCAAAAAAGTTTTTCCAGTTCCTCCGGGTGCATCAATAAAATACAGTCCTCCATGTTTGTTTGATATTGCTGCCATTGTAGTATTGTATGCTATTCTCTGCTCTTGTTGTAAATGTGGTAAATTTTCTTCCAGTAAACTTTCCAAATCTTGGGTGTTGTAATCTCTTTCTCGTCGCAAATCTTGATCATGTGCATCAGTTCTTGACCGAATCGGGGAAATCATTCCAACGTCAATGAGTGCGACATTCTTTATCTCTAAACATTTGTCTTCCAGTAAAATTAATGCCTCATTATACATTCTTTCGTTGAGTTCAATTGTAGCGTTGTTTGTGGTAACTCTCTCCCGGTGTAATATATCTTCAGCCATATATGTTTTGAATTTATTCCATAGTTCTTTTGGATTGGCTGGTGAGCAAGACACCAATATTATTGCAAATAACGTTCTTATTTTCGAAGGATGGTTGATTGCCGCTGCATCTGCAAGCGTGGTTTCCCAATGACTATCGTTCTCCAATAATTGTAGTTTTTGGCATGCCTCTCGATACGTTGCACATATTTCGCCATCAACAGTACGCAAGTTCTCAAAATATGTTGGTCCTGGAACATTAATTAAAAGCAGTCTTAAATAAAAACATTCTGAATTTTGGGGATGGACAGTATACACCCTACCTAATGCATCTGTTGAATATAAATTTGGCCATCCTGCAACAGGTTTCCCTTGCTTACGACGTTGGAACTTCCTTGTTGATGCATTCCACGTATAGTACGTTGGAATTTCTGAATACAGCAATGTTTTAGCAAATAAATCCATTCTGCAAAGATCAAAAAATGAAGTTAGTGTTGTAGCCGGTGGTTCTGTTGCTCTCTCTCGCGCATTTCCTTCTGTAAAATAAACTCGTTGTCCATTTTCAAGATGTACTGATAAATGAACAACTGTGGTGTAACGATTCTTTCATGAGGTGGTTTGTTTATAGGAACGGTGCTACCTATTAATACGGCCGTGCTCGTCGGTGGGGGGGTGAGGTGTGTTCCCATATTAAATAAAAAAAAACTAAAATATTTGAATCCGTTACATTGACTTTACTTTAGGTAGCTAATTAAATAAATAATTCACAAAGTAGAGAATGAGAAGCGGTATAAGGTTGATGTGTAGCTTTAGCTGGAATTCGCTACACTGTTCCATAGCCCTCCCTCCATGCTGACAAAATTTAGATTCGACTGTCAGCCCAATAAAATAAAATAATATTAAAATAAAATCAAATAAATCTACCTAAACCCATACCCTTGACTTCACTTTTCGCGAAAATAAAAACAGATTTATAATTCCATATTGAAAAGTTTATACAATATTAAAAATATTTATTAAAATTAAATTATAATAAAATTAGTTTCATTTGAATTTAAATATAATTATATAAAGCACAGAAAAAAAATTGGTCACCTTAATTTAGGTAAATGTAAATATTATTCAAAATTATGAAAATTAGGTGACCTTATGTTTAAAAGAAATGAGAGGAAATTGTTAAAGTTGTGGAGTTCAAAAACAAATATAACATGAACATTTAAAATTATAAATTTTGTATGTAATAAAATACAAATTAAAATACAATGGCAACTCTAGTAGCCGTATAAGAATTTAATGCAAAATTGTTCATATTATATGTGTGTATTTAAAATTGTGAATGAGAGTGTTTCAAATAAATGTCAAATAATTAAATAAAATTTCACAACTTACGTTTATTTATTATCCATCGATGTCAGCAGGCGCCGGATGACAGTAGACGGTTGCGTATGATTTATAAAGTTTCTCAATCACAATTATAGTATTTAATCAGAGTTTGTATTACGTATTAATGTATGTATTTAAGTATGGATTGTATTATAATTTTAAGTTTAAAATCAATTTGTTATACAATACAATCCACAATATAGTGTATAGTGTAGATTTTTAGGTGTTGGTATAGATTAAGTGTTCAAAGTGTAATTTTACTATAGCATATTTTAAGGAGTTAAAATTTATATAAACATTAATTAAGGTGACCGTATTACTTTTGAATGAATTTAATTAATTTTGACAAGAATTTGTTATAAAATTTAATTGAATGCAAAACAAGAATTAAAATTGGTTTTAAATTATAGATTTTAGAATTTAGAAAAAGTTAAAATATTAAGCAAAATTAAGGAATTGTTGAATTTAGATTTTAAAGATTAATTTTGGGATTCAAATGTTAGGTTTAAGTTTCAATGTTGAAATTCAGGATCAGGATCTGAAGAATTTTGAATTTAACAAAGCAAAATGCTTAAATATGAATTTACGATCAATAAAAATTTTGTTCAAATTCAATAAACAGAACTTCTGGAGCAATCAAAATATTTAAAGATCTGGTCACCTTTATATGTAACACACAAAATTGGTTTGGGATTTGTGTCTTCCCTTAAGGGAAGACGTAAGTCAAAATATACACAAAAAAATCACTGCAATTATCAAACAAACTGCTTCCAACATCAAATCTTAATAAACTCTTCCGTTTAAACTGGGTTCTCTTCACAAAATTGCTACTTGAAGTGATAACTGTACGACACAATTATTATAATCAATGGTCTTGAATGCAATGCCTTCTAAACAACGCCCAATACCCTAAAATAATTAACAAGTTAGACCACTAAAAACCATTACAATTTATAAAATCATTACCTTTAAAATTTGCTTAAAAAACAATGTAATAATTTTTCCTTTCTTAAATCCAGTTGAATGTCTAGTTTCAAAAATTCAAAATTAACGGCGACTATTCGAATCAACAAATTTTTTCAAATGATGAAAATTTAAATTTTCCTGACAATTTAGAAATTACAAATTCATAGCCAACTCAAAAATCAAAATAAATAAAATTTAGTATTCCCTTACAAAGTTAAATTTCCTACACCCAACAAAAAATTTAGTAATAATTAAAGGTAAATTTAAATAATTTTAGATAATAATTAGACAGTCACCCTCACAAAGCAGATAAAAAGCAAAGCATGCTGAAGAATTTTATCTGAAAAAGGTGGCAGACTACTTCATATTTCAAAACGAGTTCATACCCATATATCCTTGATATGGTAAACTGCTGTATAACCGCCATGTACGTCCTCTAGCTCATAATTCACGTTCCCAATTCGCTTCCTAACAATTGCCTTAACACCAGTAGGTGCTAACTTAGCATTAAAATTATCAACCAAAGAACTTTGGGCGAAGTTTCGACGTATGACTGTTTGTCCGACATTAAACTCTCGTTTCCGCGATCTCAAATTGTAAGATTTAACGTTTCTGTCATAAGCCTCCTTTATCTTAGTACGAATAGAATTACGTAATAAATTAAAATTGTCCTGTCTTTCAATTTCGGTGTCTGTCTCCTCTAAAAGTTTCAAGTTCCTTAAAATCTTATAATCTTGACCATGAGTTACCATTGTCTGTCCGAATAAAAGCTCGTACGGAGTCCGACCTGTTGTCTGATGAAAACTACTGCGAATTGCACAATTAACACTTGGCAAAAACTCATCCCACTGTCGTTGATCATTGCGACAATAAGAGCGTAGAGCTTCATTTATCGATCTGTTTACCCTCTCGCTCGCGTTCGACTGGGGACTATGGATTGCCGTAAACTGATGTTCAATACCATATTTATCAACAAGTTTCTTAAATTCCGTAGATTTAAATTGGCTTCCGTTGTCTGAAATTATAATTTCAGGAACACCATAACAACAAAAAATTTCGTTCTGAAGATAATCGACAATTGGCTTGGTTATAAATTTTTTCAAGGGCTTTAAAAAAGTAAATTTTGTAAAATGATCTAAAATTATCAAAATTCCTATATTTCCCTTCCTAGTACGTGGAAAAGGTCCAATGATATCAATGTATAAACGCTGCAGAGGTCTTACCGTATCCACCATTTGACCCATAATTGGTCTAAGTGACATAGTTGGTGTTTTTGAAGTTTTGCAAGATAAACAATTGGTAACATATTCCTTGATATCAATCACTAATTTAGGCCAATAGAAAAATTGTCGAACACGATGTACGGTCTTTGCGATGCCACCATGTGCGGCATTTGGTATATCATGTGCTGCGAAAATAACATCCTTACGTAGTTCCAAAGGAACATATAGTTTCCAATTATCAGATTCGTCGAGGTTTCCAGATGTAAAGTTTGTCCTTTTGTATATAAATTTACCAATTACACGGTAATCAGGTAAGTCTGATTTGGAAAATTCATTTCGCAATTGAGTATAATCAGGTGAGTCAAAGGCTGGTGAATTCAGATCAATGGAAGGCAATGTTTGTAATTCAATTTCGGCTACTGTCTCATCATCATCAAAGGCACGCGACAAAGCATCCGGAACAATGTTATCTTTACCTTTTCGGTGCTCTATGGTAAAGTCGAAGCCTTGTAATTTCAGCGCCCATCTGGCCAATCGACCAGATAAATCCTTTTGTCTCATGAGCCATTTGAGACTGGCATGGTCACTGATCACCTTAAATTCATGACCTTCGATGTATGCTCTAAACTTTTTGATTGCCAGAATCACAGCCAAACATTCCAGTTCTGTTATTGAATAATTCCTCTGGGCCTTGTTCAGTTTTTGGGACATAAATGCGATAGGCTTTTCGTTGCCATTGTCATCAAGTTGAGCTAAAACAGCTCCAACACCAACTGTACTAGCATCACATTGGATTATAAACGGTTTTTCAAAATCCGCATGTACCAAAATGGGTGCTGTAGTCAACTTCTCCTTAATTGTCTCGAAGGACTTTTGTGCATCATCTGTCCAAACAAATGCTTTTCTTTTCGACAATAATTCCGTCATAGGAAATGTAATAGTAGCATAATCATCGATAAATCGACGGTACCATCCGGCCATACCAAGAAATTGCCTGAGTTGTCTAACCGTTTTAGGAACCGGAAATTGGGAAATTGCATTAACTTTTCCGGGGTCTACTTTCAATGAACCTTCACCCACGACATAACCCAAATATTGGACTTGACGAATACAGAAACTACTCTTCTTAACATTTATAGTTAAGTTAGCTTTCCGAAGTTGTGTCGCCACCTCCTTTAAGTGTTTCAGATGTTCGTCAAAGTTTTTCGAAATAATCAGTAAGTCGTCAAGGTAAACGAAAACGTTAGTCTTTAAGTTATACGGAATGACTTGGTCCATTAATCTACACATTGTCTGTGGTGCATTGCATAATCCAAACGGCATTCTTGTAAATTGGTACAAGGGCCGATTGGGTATTGTGAACGCTGTCTTTTGTTTTGAGGTTTCGTCCAATTTAATTTGCCAAAATGCATCTTTAAGATCCACTTTAGAAATATAATAAATTGGAGGAAGCCTCGAAATTAGTCCGTCTATGTTTGGTATGGGGTAGGCGTCTTTTTTCGTAACGGAATTTAACTTTCTACTGTCCAAACAAAAACGTACTTTTCCTGGTTTAACAATTAAAACACCAGGCGATGACCAAGGAGATGACGGACATTCTTCGATAACGCCTAACTTTAACATACGGTCTATCTCGCCACATAGCAATTTCTCCCTTGCCGGTGATATCGGGTAATAACGTTGTTTGATAGGGGTTGAGTCGCCTGAATCTATGTTATGTTCCAACAATGTGGTACATCCCAGACCATCTCGTTCGGAGTTAGGGAAATATTCAACAACGATTTGTAATTGTCGTTTCTGCGATAATGTTAAGGGAATTTTATCCGAGTCTTCGTCAGAAACGATTTCATTAACCGAATTCAATGTGACAATTTGAATGCTAAACTTATCCCAAAAATCCATGCCACATATAATATTCTGAGTGATTGACGGTATTAACAAAAATTCAATCGATTTATTCTGACCATTGTAACCTATTTCAAGACTTACTGTACCATGACAACGCTGGCGTTGACCGTCGGCTGTCCTCACATTACCAATACCCCGTATGTAGTCACCACATTCAATTATTTCGGAACACAATTCTCCGCCTATGACATTAACGTTTGCCCCACTGTCTAATAATGCAAAGTAGTTTCCATTGCGCAAATTTAACCTAACATAAGGTCGGTTGTCATTTTCCCTATTTACCAATGATGATATTGAATATTTGCTAAACTGTTTCCTATTCTTATAGAACTCACGCAGCCTTTTAATAGATCTGTTGACTGTTCGTTCACTATTTGATCCATTAAAAATTCTAGCTCTAGCAAGTTTATATTCCCTTAGGCGAATATGATATGGTCTTTGCAACGGATGAGTAATCGAAATCTCAGTAAAATTTGTCATATCCGGTGAATGTTTCCTCTCTAGTTGGTCTGTTATATCAAGTGTATTCGTATTAGCAGGTGAAATAGTTTTGTCAGGTTTAGTGTTGTGTAAAATATCATTCAATTTATTTTCGGATGTCCGTCCTTTTTCGCACGGACACCCTTTGATACGTTTCCCTGTTTGAGGCAACAATTAGGACATTTGGGTTTGAAAATATTCTTCGCCCCACAACCGTAACAAAAGATAGTCCTTGGTTCTAAACAGTCTATGAAACTGTGACCAATTCTGTCACACTTCCAACATTTTCCCGTTTTAATGATCATACATATTTCCGTATCATCCTCAACCAAATGTTTGTCCTTAACAAACTCATCATTATCGACGATGACTTCAGAAACCTGTGTCTTTTTGTACTCTCGTTTGGTATAGTTAGTCGATGCCATGTCTTTGACAAATTTCTCGTGTCTACGTACCGCACGACGTAAATGTGAAACACGAGATATTTCCAAATAAAGAATATCATGTCTGATCTCCGGTCTTAAATTTCGTTGTATAGTCTCACACAACTCGTGTTCAGATAAAGAGTACGAAGAGTACGAAGTTTGTCACACAGAACCATGATTGCCTCATAAAATTCGTCAAAGGTTTCGTTATGTCTTTGCTTTCTTCGTATTATATCATCCCTAATGTCAAAATCCGTTCCACCATCCTTATACTGTCTTTTCATTGCGTCACATAGATCTTCCCAGTCCATGTCAACACAACTGCGGTGGAATCGCCAAAACCACTTTAACGCCTTTCCCTCAAACAAAATATGGGCGTGTCCACAAAGAAGTCCGAAATCACCCCTAAGGTTCGCATTCGTCAAGGTATTTATCCTATATATGAATTCGTCTACGGTAATTTCCGAAGAATCACCAGTAAAACGAACCTTCCAATTTCGGATTATGTTTAAAACTCTTTCCGAATTCCCACCAAAAATCCTATCTTGATATCGATCTTCGCGATTTTCCGGTCCATTTCGATGGTTTCTCGATGTTTCGCTTCTATCATCTCGATGTTCCGTTCGATTCGGAGTTACTTGTTCAGTCCTATCTAATCTCTGCTGTCCTACGGCTGGTTCTCGATTGGTTAGAGAAAAATTCCTAAAACCTTCCGCAATCATATCTGTCATTTCAGTTCTAAACTCCTGCAAAGAATGGTCAACTATACGACGAATATTATTCTGAACATTTTCCTGTTCGATGGCTTCCCTACGCGTTTGCATACGAGTCATTGGTCTTCGATTTGAATTCGCAGGCGTCTGTGCATCACCACCAGCTTCAGGATCTAATATATCCTGTTCCACTTGTGATGGTATATCTCCCGTACTACGAACTAGTGGCATTTTTACGATAAAACTAACAAAAAAAATCTATAGCTCAAAATCTATGTCCTTCTAACAGTTGAAGAAAAATGAAGTAAATAAAAACTGTATATTCGTTAAAATAAATTGTAAAAAAAAATCTATCACAAAAGGAAATCGCACAAAAATATTTATAATGTAGCAACAATGTCAAAATATATCACTACTAGGTGAAGTCTGAAGGTAGGGTATAAGGAAAAAAAAAAAATAAAAGGATAAGAAAACTAAAAATGAAACTTAAACAAAAGAAAAATACGGATAAATCAATCATCCTATACCGCAAGAAAATAGAGAAAGTATGAAAAAGAGAAAGAAAACTTGTAGCTGATGGATACTTTCGACAAACGTCAAAAGAATCAAATCCTAAACAACCATAAGTTTCAGAAAGATAATAAGAGATTGATTTTTCGTTATAGGAAAGTAACCGATTACAAACTCAGATACTTTAAGTCCATATAAACGAAAAATACAAACTAAGAAAAGTAAATTTTGAAGAATTAGAAGGAATCGAAAATTAAATAGAAACAGATTTAGAAGAGGGAATGTGTCGAACGAGGATTGTATCCGATAACCACCAGATCAACTTCTCAAGTTCGAACCCAAGCCCTGATAAACTTCTGACCCACTAAATATCAGACCGGGAATTGTTTATAATAACCACAATAAACAAATAAGTCCACAGCGATAAAATAATGAAACAAAAGTTAAAGGATAAATGAAAATATGATAGTTAAAGAGTCTACAGTGAAAATCATAACCCACAAAAGATTCAGAGTCCTCAGCATCTAGGTGAAAATTGCACAAAAAAAAAAATCTTAAAAATACGACTACTGAGGCCCCACGTTGGGCGCCAAAAATCTCTGTAACGATTCTTTCATGAGGTGGTTTGTTTATAGGAACGGTGCTACCTATTAATACGGCCGTGCTCGTCGGTGGGGGGTGAGGTGTGTTCCCATATTAAATAAAAAAAAACTAAAATATTTGAATCCGTTACATTGACTTTACTTTAGGTAGCTAATTAAATAAATAATTCACAAAGTAGAGAATGAGAAGCGGTATAAGGTTGATGTGTAGCTTTAGCTGGAATTCGCTACACTGTTCCATAGCCCTCCCTCCATGCTGACAAAATTTAGATTCGACTGTCAGCCCAATAAAATAAAATAATATTAAAATAAAATCAAATAAATCTACCTAAACCCATACCCTTGACTTCACTTTTCGCGAAAATAAAAACAGATTTATAATTCCATATTGAAAAGTTTATACAATATTAAAAATATTTATTAAAATTAAATTATAATAAAATTAGTTTCATTTGAATTTAAATATAATTATATAAAGCACAGAAAAAAAATTGGTCACCTTAATTTAGGTAAATGTAAATATTATTCAAAATTATGAAAATTAGGTGACCTTATGTTTAAAAGAAATGAGAGGAAATTGTTAAAGTTGTGGAGTTCAAAAACAAATATAACATGAACATTTAAAATTATAAATTTTGTATGTAATAAAATACAAATTAAAATACAATGGCAACTCTAGTAGCCGTATAAGAATTTAATGCAAAATTGTTCATATTATATGTGTGTATTTAAAATTGTGAATGAGAGTGTTTCAAATCAGAGTTTGTATTACGTATTAATGTATGTATTTAAGTATGGATTGTATTATAATTTTAAGTTTAAAATCAATTTGTTATACAATACAATCCACAATATAGTGTATAGTGTAGATTTTTAGGTGTTGGTATAGATTAAGTGTTCAAAGTGTAATTTTACTATAGCATATTTTAAGGAGTTAAAATTTATATAAACATTAATTAAGGTGACCGTATTACTTTTGAATGAATTTAATTAATTTTGACAAGAATTTGTTATAAAATTTAATTGAATGCAAAACAAGAATTAAAATTGGTTTTAAATTATAGATTTTAGAATTTAGAAAAAGTTAAAATATTAAGCAAAATTAAGGAATTGTTGAATTTAGATTTTAAAGATTAATTTTGGGATTCAAATGTTAGGTTTAAGTTTCAATGTTGAAATTCAGGATCAGGATCTGAAGAATTTTGAATTTAACAAAGCAAAATGCTTAAATATGAATTTACGATCAATAAAAATTTTGTTCAAATTCAATAAACAGAACTTCTGGAGCAATCAAAATATTTAAAGATCTGGTCACCTTTATATGTAACACACAAAATTGGTTTGGGATTTGTGTCTTCCCTTAAGGGAAGACGTAAGTCAAAATATACACAAAAAAATCACTGCAATTATCAAACAAACTGCTTCCAACATCAAATCTTAATAAACTCTTCCGTTTAAACTGGGTTCTCTTCACAAAATTGCTACTTGAAGTGATAACTGTACGACACAATTATTATAATCAATGGTCTTGAATGCAATGCCTTCTAAACAACGCCCAATACCCTAAAATAATTAACAAGTTAGACCACTAAAAACCATTACAATTTATAAAATCATTACCTTTAAAATTTGCTTAAAAAACAATGTAATAATTTTTCCTTTCTTAAATCCAGTTGAATGTCTAGTTTCAAAAATTCAAAATTAACGGCGACTATTCGAATCAACAAATTTTTTCAAATGATGAAAATTTAAATTTTCCTGACAATTTAGAAATTACAAATTCATAGCCAACTCAAAAATCAAAATAAATAAAATTTAGTATTCCCTTACAAAGTTAAATTTCCTACACCCAACAAAAAATTTAGTAATAATTAAAGGTAAATTTAAATAATTTTAGATAATAATTAGACAGTCACCCTCACAGTGGGATGCCGTTCATGAATAGGAAATCCTAAAATTCGCCAAACTGCTTCATTGCTACTAATGTACCTGGCCATCTGATACTGAGTAATTTCATCGTTTGGATTTTGCAACGAAAAAATAGCCATATCCGACCCTTTAGTTACATATTTGCAGATGTATTTGATAGACTTTACAGAATGACAATACTCCACATTTATATGCGCTTTAAAGGTTTTTGAAAGCAATGGACAGTAAGGCACTATCCAGCGATTATCAACATCAACATCATTTTCATTTATCTTTACTGAAATTGTTTGGCCACCATCATCCACAGAACGTCGGCGATAAAGTGGGTATCCATCATTTCCCGAGATTTTTTGTGGAAGCAATTGACGTGGATATTTCTTTGTGCATTTTCCATCAACCATGCATGGAGAATGTGTATTAATGATTCCACATGGACCATGAATCATATTTTTAATTACAATTTCGTGCAAATCTGGATCAATGTTTGGATCGGGTATCTCTGCAGAAATTATATTATCAATAAGATTAGGTGTAATTTTTTCAACCAACCAAATCAAAATATGAGCGTGTGGCAATCCACGTTTCTGCCATTCGACAGAATACATCCAGCACCGTGTTTCCATGACATTTTACAATGAAATCCATAAGAGATTTTAATTTTTGTTTAAACACTCGTGCTGTTATGTCATGTCGATGTGCTGATTTTTGGCCATTGGACAATTCAGAAATAATTTCATTCCACTTGGGATTACATGTAAATGTAATAAACAGATCTGGGCGTCCATATGATCGAACATACGTCATTGCATCTTGACAATATTCCTGCATATGACGTGGGCTGCCTGTGAAAGTTGCTGGTAGAATTATGGCTTGGCCAAGTTCATTGGGATTTATATCATTTTGATTATTTAACGCATCCCTAAGATGAATATAATTATCCACTCGTAATTTAGCTTGATTACGGCGTATGTATAATAATCGCTCCGTTTCAATTTTCGCGTACATATCTACAATGTATTGGTGAAATAATTCCCGGCAATTTAGAACGTGATTCACATTTTGGCGTATCATTATGCGATATGCATAGAAATCCATTGCACTCACTTTTTTCCTTGTTGTTACATCTGAAATTAGAAAAAATAAAAATAAATTAGTTTAAGTTTGGAATATATCTATAATAAGATCTTAAAATATTTCAACTTACTTGTTGCCGGATTAATTTGCCGTAACTCAAAATGATATCCATCTTCCCCATATGGCAATATAATTGGATACGTCACGTCTACGAATAATAATATCACGTGGGGCTATTGGATCACCAACCATTAGAATTGCCACATCGTCCATTGTGGGTGCATTGTAACGTCCTTGGTGTTGTCCAGCTGGTGTTTTATCATGAATCGCTATGACGTGGTCATCTGTACATAATCGCGGGTCATCTTTGGCTTGCTTAAAGGTCCTTATTAATTCGTTGTTTTCATGAAACATTACCTGTAATTCAGCTACAATACGTTGCTTTGTTCCAGGGTTATAATGCTGCCGTTGTTGTACCTGAACATTATCATCTGCCTGTCCCATGAAATAAATTTGAAGAAACTTGGGCTCTTCATTTGGAATTGGCAAAATTGATCCCATTAGATGATATATTTGTCCTTGCACACGAAATGTTGGCATGTAATTATCTCGAACTACTTTAGTAGCTCCGAATGATGTCATTTGAAAACACGAATTATATTTTCTTATGTTACTAAGAAAATTTCGAGAATCCTCGCTAGTTCCTAAAAAGAGTCATTCATAATAAATATTTGGTATGTTAATTGATATAGATTTAAAAAGACTTACCTGAAATCAGTGACTTTAAAGGTTCTGGTGGTGGAAGCATATCTGGTAAACAATTTTACCGTTTGAACAACACATTCCGGGAGCTTCAGTTTTGTACCTGTGTGCATTACAATATTGGCAAACTACATTCATGGGACCAATTGCCACTAATATATCATTAGCATAGTCCATATCTGTTCTGTAATTAAATGCAATACGTGCGTAAGCATCAGAAGTATTCCGACGATTAACCGCCATTCGATTGCGATTTTGTTCTTGTTGCTCTGACCTCTCTGCTGCTCTTCTTGATGATGTTTGAATACGCTGGGCTTCCATGCGTGCTTCTCGTTGTTCTGATGTTTCATTTGCTCTCAATGTTGTGGCATGGTGACGCAGACCTTGAAGGCGCCCTTCCCTTTCTGATGGCGTTTCGTTAGCTCGTGATGTAGTGGCATGATGCCGCATATTTTCTATGCGTAGTTCTCGTTCTGGCGGTGTTTCGTTAGCTCGTGATGTTGTGGCATGCTGCCGCATATTTTATATGCGTAGTTCTCGTTCTGACGGCGTTTCGTTAGCTCGTGATATTGTGGATCGTTGTCGCTGACTTTGAAGTCGTTCTTCGCGTTCTGATTCGACAGCTCGCTCTATTGATGATCGCGATCTTTCCCTTTCAATACGTTCGCTGTATTGTTCAAAAGCCGCAGCTGCTCTAGACGTTGAAGCTCTACTCGCTTCAGTTCTGAGGCGAGCTTCTCGTTCTCCCGAAGTTTCATTTGCTCTTTGAGATTGCGAAGACAACGCTTTTTTGGTACGTTTGTATAGCGATGATTTTTTGGGGGGCATTTTTATTAATAAATTTGGACACTGTATTCACTTAAAAATGTGTAACTCTTTTAGAATCAAAGATTCAACTAAATATTAAAATTGCATGCACGTTATATATATCACTTTATATCCTCAGAACTGAAGCGAGCTTCTCGTTCTCCCGAAGTTTCATTTGCTCTTTGAGATTGCGAAGACAACGCTTTTTTGGTACGTTTGTATAGCGATGATTTTTTGGGGGCATTTTTATTAATAAATTTGGACACTGTATTCACTTAAAAATGTGTAACTCTTTTAGAATCAAAGATTCAACTAAATATTAAAATTGCATGCACGTTATATATATCACTTTTTCTTTAAAAAATTAGGTACACATTTCGGAACAGGTCATACCCTTTAAATAATAAAAATTCAGGTAATAAAATTTAAACATATCACTTTTCTTTAAAAAATTAGGTACAAATTTCGGAACAGGTCAAACCCTTAAAGAATAAAAATTCAGGTAATAAAACTTAAACATTCACGTTGATGGCAGGTCTCAAAATAGTTTTTATAGGGTTTTATTACTACTAAGGGTAAAAAGTTGTTTTTTAGTTTTTATAAATTATCATCGAAATGTTACTACCTAAATACTAAGACCATATGTCCACAACCGATCATTTATGGCCCAAATATCTAGTAATTGAATTGCTCACACAAAATGTAGAATCTACATATTTTCCTAAATAAGCAATAAATAATATTTACTTCGTACAGGAAATATGGTAATAAAAATTTCTACCCCATGTAATTTCGAAGATTAGTATTTATATATACTTTCACAGGTATAATACTAATTTTAACTTAACATTATTGATTGATCAAGATTTTTCTCCACGTATAAAATACAAATAAGGAAACAATCATACAAACAAACACACATTCACTTTTATATATAGATAAGGGTTTCAAATGTATACAAATTTTAACATTTACTTAATATTGTTGGTAGTCAGCGCATTTCTGTCCTAAATATTAATATTGATAGATGATATAGCTTTCCCTATTTATAATTTGTCATCATATGTATGGGAGGTGCCACGCCCACTATTGATAGTCCGCCCATTCTTGTCCTAAATATTAATATTGATGGTAGAATAACCGTACCATATATCTTATTGTTTCCCATATATAAATTTTTTTTAATTATCATCATATGGGAGGTACCACGCCCTCTATGGCTACTACTCCCATTTTTGCCGCAAATATTTAAACAAACAGTGGAATTGCTCATGCAAAATTTGAGGACTATAGCTATTATAGTTTCCTAAATATTTGATTTTTAAAATTAACTTTGTATGGGAGGTACCACGCCCACTTAAAATTTCAAAACAAAAAGTAGCCTATAGCTCCTTCCAGACATACATAAATGTACTGTAAAAATTTCAAGCAAATCGGTTCAGCCGTTTAGCCGTCTATAGATCCCAAACTAATAATAATAAACATACATACATACAGACACACATTCACTTTTATATATATAGATAGATAACAATTTTATTTCAATTTGAAATATTTGTATCGTCGCAAAAATTAAATTAATTGTCATATTTTTCGAAAAAGTATTCCATGATTTTTTTAATTGACAAAAGTTATATATTATTGAAAAATAGACAAAATTCCCTAACCATTGATATATAACATGTCTACCTTATGTTTTTTACGTGGCAAATTAATTAAGGAAAACTTAACACCTCGCAGAGAATTTACCTAACACTGTTACTTTCAATCATAAAAAGGTTGTTAGGTAGGCGCAAACATACTTTTTTATGAATTTCTGCAGCCACTTTTTTACGATCAATCCTTTTATACCTATATAAATAAAAAAAGTAATTATTTTAAAATATTCTTTATTTAAAAAAAGTATAATAAATTAATATAATTTTGTAAAATAATCGGATTCACAGTAGTCCATATCTAAAATATAAAGTAATGCCCCAATTCTGTTAGACGAATTATGACGAATTTTCTTCATTTCATATTTGAGTTATTATTTTTGAATTCTATAAATCAATAATGGTTGTTGTCTGTGATTATGGCAATTAATAAGGTAAATTATTTGATTCAGTAAAATATTGTGGACGTTTTTAAATTTCAAAACAGACGAAAACAATTTTGTAGTCGTCTTGAGTATTTTGTAAATGTTTTCTTTTGTAGGTTTTGTTTCAACAACGGATAAAACTAATCCGATGGAACTATTAGATTATCTATCTACACATCTCTCTATCAATCTACCTTTTTTGTTGGACGTAGTGATAGCGCGCTATCAACTAGTGGTCCTACGATAACTCAACCAACTCCACCATGGGTATACTTCGGCATTTCATCAGGGCGGGTAGCTTCATTTCAGTATCATTCCTACGTCCTCCTTACATTCCTATCTAGCTATCAACTGTTCTCCCCAGGGCGGGTAGCTTAATTTCAGTATCATTCCTACGCCCTCCTTACATTCCTATCTAGCTATCAACTGTTCTCCCCAGAACCTAGCTCATATAGACGTCTATGAACTATGTATATTAAACACTCTAGGAAAGCTTTTTGAATGCTTATTACTTCACAGGCTAAATAATTATATTGATGAACTTGGGGGGCTTATCTCCGAAACAATACGGATTTCGTAAGGGAAGAAGTACGTTTGATGCTACTAACGAAGTAGTCGAAATGGCCAGGATATCGAAAGGTTTTTGCATCATTATGGGTGTATGTGGTTATCTGTACAATATAATAGCTGACTAGCTGAATAAAAGAATACTACTATATGGGGTTCCACAAGGATCCGTACTGGGACCATTTCTATAGAACGTCATGTATGATGGTATATTGAATATGGATCTTCCGAAAAGTGCCAGACTATATAGCAACCGACAGTTGATCTCATATAGGTAGTTACAAATGATAGCCTGAGTAGATGTTATACATAGATGGCAGTAAGCCTACAGTTGGCGGTGGCGAAGAAATACATTTAACATCAATGATGATATTCAGCCCACCAAGGATTTTTATCACACATAATGCAGGACAATAACATACATAGTTTTTAAACGCAATCTTGGGTGTCCAACTGGATGATAAAATAAATTTCAGAGATCATATAAACAATTTTTTGAAACATTTTTAATTAATAAATATTTTTTTTATTTGTCAAATTTCATAAAAAAAACATTATTGCCAAACGATTAAAATATATAAATATATATAATTAATGACAAAAGTAGAAGAAAAATTTATAAATTTAAAAAAATATATATCTTGGCAGTATTAACATGATAATAACGTAAATCATAGACACAAACCACGTAACCTAGACGACAAAAAAATATATTGTCTTACTGAATTGTAACTTCGACTACTTTTCTTCCTCAGACAACACGAAACAATTGTCTAACAGAATTGGGGTTTAAGTCTTTAAATTCATGAATATTTTCAAATGCTAATGTTCTGTAACAAATTCAACGTTTCCTTATTGCAGATAATACAGGATCAGAAGATAGAATTAAATTATTAAAAATATCTTCATTTTGAGACATTCTAGAACACTTCCTTGAGCTAAACTGATGAATATGCTTAAAGTCTCTATTCCTTGATTCTTGGGGTTCTTCTGTAAGCTCTCCTAAAGGCAAAATATTATGTTGAATGATGATGTTTCCATGACATAATATCTTGTGAACTGTAGGTGTCATTTCTTTCCAGGGATATAATTTCAAAAGTAATTTAGAAATTTCTGTAGAATACTCTCCAAATTTTGATGCGTTCACTTTTTGCTTACTATTTATAGCCATTAGAATAATATTGACTTTTTGCAGTAGTTCCATATTAATTCCGGTTATTTCTGAGGTAGTTTAAAAATGTTTGAAAAATCGCCTAGCGGTATTTCCATCGTTAGTGCTTCCATATCCTGCGAGTGGCTTGTCAATATTTAATCTCATCCGCTTTTTGAATTCTTTTTTTCTCACTGGCTCTCATTTGCACTAGCTCTTTATTGTTATTTGCTGTTTTGTTTGCGTTTTCCGGTATGATTCTGTACTTTAAATCATATGCTATATGTAGAAAATGTTCCAGAAATCGTATGCGGGCATGTAAGGGTGATATTCCGAATTTTAGCGTAATTGTCCTCTCCTTTGAAATATTCGAAAATTCGGATTTTTTGTCACCACATATGTAGCAGTACCAAGTAGATGATGTTCCTGTAATAGCATTGCCAACTTTCCCATCAATCATCGTTAGTTTTAAATCAAAGTAGTGGGGCAAGTCCAATAACAGCCTTCCGATCCGTTATTTCAATAGGAGATGGTATAATGCTCTTCTTCTTTTCATTTAATTTATCATATGACGGTAAAATATCCACTCCTTTTTCTGACAGCGCCTTTCTTAACGTTATGTAGTTATCACGACTTAATCGCAGTTGCAACGTAAGCGCAATGGCTTCTTCCTCAGTAAACGTTGTATCAGATGATGGTGTGGGTATGCTCTTTACAGATAGATTTTTAATATCGATACCAGGGGCGGGGTTATCGGAACCTTTTACAAAATAATTAAGAACATATTGGGGCATCTAAAATAGGTTTCTATATTTTGATATCGACTATGCGATTTGAGAATTGAATTTTACATATAAAATAGGCGTTTTTTGAATGGACCTGGTCCCCTCGTTGTCAAAAATTATCAATTTTTTTTCATTTAAAATATTTGATGTAAAGTTAGTTTTTCAAAAAGTATAAATTAATTATACATCCTCTTAGAAATTTTTTAGATAACTTAAAAAGAATAAAAGTATTTTTTTCCCAAAAAAATAGCAAAAAATTGCCTTTTTTAAATTTTTTAAATTCAAATGCATGTAACTTTGGACCCAGTCATGATTTTTAAACAATTCTTTCTTTATTTGATATATACATTTGTTAAACATATAAAAGAAAAATGGAGAAAATCGGGAAATTTTTGGAACCGCGGTCATCAAAAAACTGGAGTAGGGTGGGTAAAAATTTTGAAAATTGAATTTTCAAATGCGAATATCTCCTAAGCTATAAGAGATAATTGATATCTACGAGGTTTTATTTAGAGCTCGACGAGAAGATTCCATATACGTAATGTTTTTTGAAATCGGAACACAAACGAAGAAATAGAATCATTTTTAAAATTGAACATACCCGAGGTGTCCCACTTTGGGGACCCCTGGCCCCGCTCCTGGTGGGCCCATGAGGTCCAAATTCAAAACTTAAACTCGACAGCACTTCCTCTTTGCGCAAGTGAAATTTCATTCAAATTTTTTTTAAGCGGATTAAGCGTTTAGAAGTTACAGATTTATTTCCCTCTTTTTTTTCGCATACCACTGTGCGCCGTTTAAACATGCAGATTTTCCTCGCATGAAAGTTTACTTTATAGGCAAGAGAGGAAAGGGTAAACACTCTGATGTACTTGCAATTCGTTTTGTGTTTTCGTTCGTAATACCTACATACACACAAACATGCACATAAATCAGTAATGCGCAGCCCATAGCACAATTGTGCAGAATCAAATCACACGTATTCTTATGCTCTTACATTTTAGTAGTCGTTGTCCACTCAACGAGACAACTAGGAATACGCATGAGCACTGGTGTATGACTTTTTCTTTATTTTTTCAGTTTTTGTATTTGTGTGTTTGTAGGTACACTGTATAAAATAAAGAATTGAATGTGTTGGTGAGAGGATTTATTTTTGCGAACCTCTGACATTAATGTACAAACTGTCAGCAATAAAAATCTTTGTGTGTAAGCGCGAATGCAAGTTTAAAGAAGAATTGGCAACCCTGCTAGAGTTCGGTCGTGAATTTATTGTGTTGTGATTTCTTAAACATTTAATTAATTTATATCACTTATAAAATTGTGCTCCTGATAATATTTCATACAGATAAGTACTTCCTGAAAAATTCTATATAAGTGAATATTTAAGTGGTGCAGTTTTATTTCAAAATAAAGCCTTATTTTGTTTATTTTTACTTATATTTATATTTATTGTTTCTAAACAACAACAATAATAAAACATTTAAGTTTTTATTACTCCATACAATTTGTTCTTGTATTTTTCATTTACATTTTGTTCCTTTTTATTTGTCAAATTGACAAAGCTACCAAACCACATAAAGTTGTTCAATTGATTTGTCCATAACATTGCCACTCTGTTCAAATTGTAAATTTAGTACTAAACTTTGGTTTGTGTATTTACTAACTATTCGCAACATTGCCAATATTCCTTAATCCTATGGTGTGTGTATTGAATAACATTTGATATGGACTGTATAAATAAAAATTGTAGTATCTCCAGTGATGAACGTATGGTTTTCTGTTGGCTGTGTTTGGGAAATTACCATTTAAAATGTAGTGGACTCAAAGCACGTGATGCAGATGCTCTATCCGATAAAACTAAAAACATTCAATGGACATGTCCAAGCTGCAGAATAATTGGTATCGAATTCTACAATTTCTTTAAAAGTTACAAAGCAGAGTTTGATGGAATTAACAAGGATTTCTCAGCTTTACAAGGTAAATTGACTAAATATGGTGAACTTTTCTATAAATTCACAAATTTAGACACTTTTGCTGCTTCACCGAAACCCAAACGTAAAAGAACTGCTAAGTCATCATCAACACCTCCTATGAACTCTGATGTTGTTGCTCCCAATCAGTTTTCTACTACTCAATCTTACACACAATATCAAACTCCAAATAGAGGTCTAATTCCTATGGCAGTTTCTCCAAATCCAATTGTTGTTACTCCATCCTCAGATATCGCAACTTACGCGAATGTTGTTCTTGATCAGAATACAAACATGGCTCCTGGTAATTTGATAATGGTTGCTCCAAAATCGATTACAGTCAATCCTTCTGCTACTGATCAAACTACAAATATTCATCTTCCTGAACTAATACTTATTCCTTTACCGTCTACTTCCTCTAACGTCACAACAAACTCGAATGTTAATAATCAGTCTATAAATCCATTTACTGCAGTTGTGACACCCAAGCCTCTAAAAATTATTCCTCCTAGGAAAACTATATTTGCCACACGTTTTGGTCAAGATACATCCGTAAATGATGTGGATTTCCATATTAGGACAAATCTTGGCACGGAATTATACAATGATATCCAAATATATAAGATTAACGCCCGTAATAGAGCATCATTTAAGATTATTGTTCCTGAGAGTATTTTTGACCGATTAGTACCGATTTGGCCAAAAAATACAATTGTTCGTCAATTTATTTATTGTGAAGACAACAATGTTACTCTTCCTAAGGCTGCTGATTACAATCCAAAAAACTAATTCAATCGAGTAAACCGTTAAATGCTAAATGTAGACTTGACCAATCTAATAATCTTACATTAATCTCTATCGGTTATCAGAATGTTCGTGGCATGAATACAAAATTAAAGTCATTTTATCTTTAAAGCTTTGACATTGAGCATAACATCATAGTTCTAACTGAAACATGGTTCCGTGATAAACCTGAGAAGAGGATCCACAATTCCGAAATAATGTGCAGTAAATTCCAAATTTATAGACGCGATAGAGTTGGAAAGGAAGGTGGCGGAGTTTTGATTGCCGTCTCAACTCTTTTTCCTTCAGAAGAAATAATCCTTAATGATGTCCAAGATATCGAATTCATCGCTACATGTGTCAAAACTAAATTTAGGACTGTATTTATCACATGCTCTTATATTCCTCCTACGTCAAGTATCCACATATATGAACTACACGCTACAGCTATAAAGCTCGTAGTAAAACTATCCAAACCTGATGACATGATTATTGTTCTAGGAGACTTTAATATGCCGAACATAATGTGGTGCAAAACTCCTGATTCTTGTTTTTTAAGTCCATCAATAAATTCCGAATCAAATGTAGACCTATTAGATTCCATTGCAGATTTGGCACTTTTTCAAATAAATAGCATACCGAATTCATTAGGAAAACTACTGGATTTAGTGTTTGTAGATCAACCTGATGAATTTAATGTACAACGCATTAATCCTTGAAATTAGTGCATATGTAAAAACTCAAGTATTGGCTAAACCTGCTCTAAATGAGGAAAAAGTCTTTGACTTTAAGAAAGCTGATTATTCCAAATTAAATCACCTACTCTCAATGGAAAATTGGTTCGAAATTAATCCTAATAACAATTTAAGTCCCCATAACTTTGATCTAATTCTAAATCAATTTTATGATGGCTTATTTAAATGTTTTAAATCATCTATTCCAATGATGAAGCAGCTTACAAGTTTACAAAACGCACGCAGCTTACAAGTTTACAAAACTTTAAAAATAAACATTATAAAAAATAAGGAAATCTGGTCTATCAGCTGATTACGCGAGATAGTCAGTACACAGACCAGCTTAAAATTTAGCAAATTTCCAATGTTACAATAAATATATTTTTAAAGTAAAGAAAAATTTCAAAAATAATCCTAAATCATTCTATCAGTTCGTCAATTCGAAACGTCGAGTATCTGGATATCCATCTATGATGAAATTTGGTGACATAGAATCTTCAAATTATTCGGAGATTTGTGACATGTTTGCGGACTTCTTTTCATCTTCGTATTCTAATAAGAGCCTGAATCAATTATCTAATTATCCGTATCCAATATTTGAAGCGACTCAAATAAATTGTTCAGTAATACATACATCAACTGTTATGACAGCTATACGGAAATTAAAATTTTCAGATAAATATGGTCCCGATGGTGTGCCGAGTTGTGTTCTTCTGAAGTGTTTATATCCGTTTGTATTGCCCTTAACATACTTATTTAACGCATCATTTTCCAATGGTTATTTTCCTGATTTCTGGAAAAAAATCATATATTATTCCTTTGTTCAAATCCGGAAGCAGAACCAATATTTATAATTATAGGTATAGCTAAATTGAGTGTTATTCCCAAACCTTTTGAGAAAATAGTAACTGAAACATTATCACATCAAGTTGCATCATTTCTATCTCCATTCCAGCACGGAGTTAGAAAAGGTTGTTCAGCTACCACTAATTTATTGCAATTTACAACTTCAGTGATAACATCTTTTTATTCCGGCTTACAAACTGACACTATCTATACGGATTTCAGTAAGGCATTCGATAAAGTGAATCATGATCTTCTTCTGTATAAATTAGCACTCATAAAACACCCTACTCTAAAAAGTAGGAGAATATGTATGAATATCTCATTCATGATTAATTTACTGAATGGAACAACTAATTCGGAATTCCTACTTCGAAAAATCGAATTCATAGTTCCAAATCGACCAACAAGGAATTATATCCCACTTAAGATCCAATATATCCGTTCAAATTATGCAAACTTTGAACCGATGCGTAGAGTTAGTGCTCAATTTAATAACTTCTATCATCTTATTGACTATTCGACTGATCCTAATGTCGTCAAACGTAGTATTCATTTATTAAACTGATGACATTTAAACTTTGTATTTTTTAATTTATACTATAGTAAATATATTTTAATTAATATTTAAGAATTATGCTAGCCTGTAAGAAACTGTAATTTCATTGGCGAATTAAATTAAATAAATAAAAGAATAATAAAATCTTATGCGCGAAAAATCTTACAGTGCACAGTGGGGGATCTGAAAAAAAAGTGGAAAAAAATCTGTAACTTCTAAACGAATAGCCCGATTTTAATAAAATTTCCCATGGCTATAGAGGAGGTGTCGATAAGTTTAAGTTTTGAATTTGGGCTTAAACAACCAAGGGGGGGCCGAGCCACAATGCCCCAAAGTGGGGCACCTCGGGTATATCAAAAATTAAAAATGATGCCAAATTTTTGTTTGCGATCCGATTTGCTTTAGCCATATATTATCTCTTATAGTTTACGAGTTATTCGCATTTGAAAAGTAAAATTTTATTTTTTTTGCCTACCTTGGTCTGCCATTTTGCTAATAACGGATCCAATTCTTTCCCGATTTTCTTGAAGTATCTTTTCTTGAATTAACAACAAATTTATTAATAATCTTAAGAAAGAATTGTTAAAAAATATCTACTGAGTCAAAAGTTATGTGCATTCAAACTTAAAAGTTATGTGCATTCGCCATTTTTTTTCGAAAAAAGTACCTGAGAAAAAAAATAAATAATGTGTTTATATTTTTCTGAAAGATAACATTTCGGGAAATATTATAAAAGCAAAATAATATCAAAATTCGTATTATTGCGTGGTCCAGAGCCTTCCGAAGTAGACCTATTTTTTATGTAAATTTCAACTTTAGACAACATATTCTAAAATCGCATAGCTGCTTTCAAAAAATTAAGACCAGTTTTGTATGTCCCAATCTGTTCTTCAATATCATGCAAAGGGATTTCATAGCCCCGAGCTTGGTACCTTCAATAGATCCAAAAATCAAAAAAATACCAATTTTGGGATTTTTGAAAAGTTTTTTGGGAATTGTGGGATTCTCAATAACAAATCTAAATCCAAATTTTCACTTTTGCATTCCGACAAAAAATGTCTATATAATTGTATATATAATAAATTTAATTAAAAAATATTCATAAACCAAAAAGTTATAGCAGTTTAAAAATTTAAATTTTCAACAAAAAATAAAAAAAAGAATTTATCTTTTTTTTTTTGCAAAAACTCTTCTATGAAGTTTTTAATTTTCAATATATTTAAACATTTTTGAAAAGAAGATGCAATTTCCAAAATATTGATGTATAATATGTCTACCTTATTTTGTCCACGTGTCACAGTAATGAACGAATGATTAACATGTCTAGTGAAATTTCATCACCAAGTTATTTTCTTCCATAACAACTTCAATGTTAGGTATATAATACATAAGTACAAACATTAAGCAACTCTTTTTTAACAATGAATCCCAGGTATAATATGAAATACCTGCGATATCCCTAAAACATATTTCATACATAATACTATTTTTTTACTACAGGTAATAGAACAGGTAAATTTCCAAATATACCTTCACCTATATAAACGTTGACTACAGGTAACCTATTATATGAAACTCATGAAGAATAATTAATATATAATCATACTCAATCCACAATTGACATTAGTTATAATTAGCTAAAGATGACGATCACATTAAAAAAAAGTTGTCCTCCATTTTACTTAAACATAAAACTGATCAATTTCAAGATAAAGTCAACCTCATATTGAAATTTATCGAAAGTACGCATAATAATAAAGTGGATAAAACGGAATTATGCAAAATCGAAAAGTTTGTTAAATCCTTTGACATAAAATGGAAAACCGTAAAATTTCCTGCTACGAAATTTGAATATTGTAACCAAATATTGTGATTGGTTGGATGAAAATATATAATTTCATGTGTCCACGTCTGCCTTTGGTGCTCCCCGTAAGGAATACATGGAATTGTGCCCAAAATCCAAGAAAAAGCGGTTATCGTAGCACAAATGATGGAAACACAGCTAGACGATTTTTCAAAGATTTTGAAACAACCTCAGATATAACGGGAATTAATATGGAATTACTGAAAAAAGTCAATATTATTTTAATGGCAATAAATAGTAAGCACAAAGTGAATGCAACAAAATTTGGCGAGTATTATTTCAAAACTTCTATTATCGTTGTACCCTTGGAAAGAAATGATACCAACAGTACATAAAGTATTATGTCATGGAAAAATCATAAAGAAGAACACCAAGAATCGAGAAATAGGGACTTCAAGATATTATAGCCAAAAAACGAAAAAATACCATTTTTGGGAATTTTCAATACTTTTTTGGGAATTGCCGGATTCCTGATTATAAATTTCAAAATTTGTTTTTATTTTTCCATTTTCAATAAAAATCTATATAAAGGTAAAATTTAATTTTATTCATATATAAAAATTTTATTTCAATTTGAAATATTTGTATCGTCGCAAAAATTAAATTAATTGTCATATTTTTCGAAAAAGTATTCCATGATTTTTTTAATTGACAAAAGTTATATATTATTGAAAAATAGACAAAATTCCCTAACCATTGATATAAACATGTCTACCTTATGTTTTTTACGTGGCAAATTAATTAAGGAAAACTTAACACCTCGCAGAGAATTTACCTAACACTGTTACTTTCAATCATAAAAAGGTTGTTAGGTAGGCGCAAACATACTTTTTTATGAATTTCTACAGCCACTTTTTTACGATCAATCCTTAAATTTTATACCTATATAAATAAAAAAAGTAATTATTTTAAAATATTCTTTATTTAAAACAAGTATAATAAATTAATATAATTTTGTAAAATAATCGGACTCACAGTAGTCCATATCTAAAATATAAAGTAATGCCCCAATTCTGTTAGACGAATTATGACGAATTTTCTTCATTTCATATTTGAGTTATTATTTTTGAATTCTATAAATCAATAATGGTTGTTGTCTGTGATTATGGCAATTAATAAGGTAAATTATTTGATTCAGTAAAATATTGTGGACGTTTTTAAATTTCAAAACAGACGAAAACAATTTTGTAGTCGTCTTGAGTAACTTGTAAATGTTTTCTTTTGTAGGTTTTGTTTCAACAACGGATAAAACTAATCCGTTGGAACTATTAAATTATCTATCTACATATCTCTCTATCAATCTACCTTTTTTGTTGGACGTAGTGATAGCGCGCTATCAACTAGTGGTCCTACGATAACTCAACCAACTCCACCATGGGTATACTTCGGCATTTCATCAGGGCGGGTAGCTTCATTTCAGTATCATTCCTACGTCCTCCTTACATTCCTATCTAGCTATCAACTGTTCTCCCCAGGGCGGGTAGCTTAATTTCAGTATCATTCCTACGCCCTCCTTACATTCCTATCTAGCTATCAACTGTTCTCCCCAGAACCTAGCTCATATAGACGTCTATGAACTATGTATATTAAACACTCTAGGAAAGCTTTTTGAATGCTTATTACTTCACAGGCTAAATAATTATATTGATGAACTTGGGGGGCTTATCTTCGAAACAATACGGATTTCGTAAGGGAAGAAGTACGTTTAATGCTACTAACGAAGTAGTCGAGGTGGCCAGGATATCGAAAGGTTTTTGCATCATTATGGGTGTATGTGGTTATCTGTACAATATAATAGCTGACTACCTGAATAAAAGAATACTACTATATGGGGTTCCACAAGGATCCGTACTGGGACCATTTCTATAGAACGTCATGTATGATGGTATATTGAATATGGATCTTCCGAAAAGTGCCAGACTATATAGCAACCGACAGTTGATCTCATATAGGTAGTTACAAATGATAGCCTGAGTAGATGTTATACATAGATGGCAGTAAGCCTACAGTTGGCGGTGGCGAAGAAATACATTTAACATCAATGATGATATTCAGCCCACCAAGGATTTTTATCACACATAATGCAGGACAATAACATACATAGTTTTTAAACGCAATCTTGGGTGTCCAACTGGATGATAAAATAAATTTCAGAGATCATATAAACAATTTTTTGAAACATTTTTAATTAATAAATATTTTTTTTATTTGTCAAATTTCATAAAAAAAACATTATTGCCAAACGATTAAAATATATAAATATATATAATTAATGACAAAAGTAGAAGAAAAATTTATAAATTTAAAAAAATATATATCTTGGCAGTATTAACATGATAATAACGTAAATCATAGACACAAACCACGTAACCTAGACGACAAAAAAATATATTGTCTTACTGAATTGTAACTTCGACTACTTTTCTTCCTCAGACAACACGAAACAATTGTCTAACAGAATTGGGGTTTAAGTCTTTAAATTCATGAATATTTTCAAATGCTAATGTTCTGTAACAAATTCAACGTTTCCTTATTGCAGATAATACAGGATCAGAAGATAGAATTAAATTATTAAAAATATCTTCATTTTGAGACATTCTAGAACACTTCCTTGAGCTAAACTGATGAATATGCTTAAAGTCTCTATTCCTTGAGTCTTGGGGTTCTTCTGTAAGCTCTCCTAAAGGCAAAATATTATGTTGAATGATGATGTTTCCATGACATAATATCTTGTGAACTGTAGGTGTCATTTCTTTCCAGGGATATAATTTCAAAAGTAATTTAGAAATTTCTGTAGAATACTCTCCAAATTTTGATGCGTTCACTTTTTGCTTACTATTTATAGCCATTAGAATAATATTGACTTTTTGCAGTAGTTCCATATTAATTCCGGTTATTTCTGAGGTAGTTTAAAAATGTTTGAAAAATCGCCTAGCGGTATTTCCATCGTTAGTGCTTCCATATCCTGCGAGTGGCTTGTCAATATTTAATCCCATCCGCTTTTTGAATTCTTTTTTTCTCACTGGCTCTCATTTGCACTAGCTCTTTATTGTTATTTGCTGTTTTGTTTGCGTTTTCCGGTATGATTCTGTACTTTAAATCATATGCTATATGTAGAAAATGTTCCAGAAATCGTATGCGGGCATGTAAGGGTGTTATTCCGAATTTTAGCGTAATTGTCCTCTCCTTTGAAATATTCGAAAATTCGGATTTTTTGTCACCACATATGTAGCAGTACCAAGTAGATGATGTTCCTGTAATAGCATTGCCAACTTTCCCATCAATCATCGTTAGTTTTAAATCAAAGTAGTGGGGCAAGTCCAATAACAGCCTTCCGATCCGTTATTTCAATAGGAGATGGTATAATGCTCTTCTTCTTTTCATTTAATTTATCATATGACGGTAAAATATCCACTCCTTTTTCTGACAGCGCCTTTCTTAACGTTATGTAGTTATCACGACTTAATCGCAGTTGCAACGTAAGCGCAATGGCTTCTTCCTCAGTAAACGTTGTATCAGATGATGGTGTGGGTATGCTCTTTACAATTCTTTTCAGTCGTCTTGGAGATGCGCTTGGAAGAATAGTTGCAATTTTTCAAATAGTTTATGACGTTTTACTACGACAATTTTCAAATATAGGTATAAAATTTAAGGATTGCTCGTAAAAAAGTGTCTGTAGAAATTCATAAAAAAGTATGTTTGCGCCTACCTAGCAACCTTTTTATGACTGAAAATAATAGTGTTAGGTAAATTCTCTGCGAAGTGTTAAGTTTTCCCTAATTAATTTGCCATGTAAAAAACCTAAGGTAGACATGTTATATATCAATGGTTAAAAAATCAATTAAAAAAATCATGGAATACTTTTTCGAAAAATATGACAAAAAAAATTTTTAATTTAATTTTTGCGACGATACAAATATTTCAAATTGAAATAAAATTTTTATTTATGAATAGTTTTTAATGAAATTTTACCTTTATATAGATTTTTAATATCGATACCAGGGGCGGGGTTATCGGAACCTTTTACAAAATAATTAAGAACATATTGGGCCATCTAAAATAGGTTTCTATATTTTGATATCGACTATGCGATTTGAGAATTGAATTTTACATATAAAATAGGCGTTTTTTGAATGGACCTGGTCCCCTCGTTGTCAAAAATTATCAATTTTTTTTCATTTAAAATATTTGATGTAAAGTTAGTTTTTCAAAAAGTACAAATTAATTATACATCCTCTTAGAAATTTTTTAGATAACTTAAAAAGAATAAAAGTATTTTTTTCCCAAAAAAATAGCAAAAAATTGCCTTTTTTAAATTTTTTAAATTCAAATGCATGTAACTTTGGACCCAGTCATGATTTTTAAACAATTCTTTCTTTATTTGATATATACATTTGTTAAACATATAAAAGAAAAATGGAGAAAATCGGGAAATTTTTGGAACCGCGGTCATCAAAAAACTGGAGTAGGGTGGGTAAAAATTTTGAAAATTGAATTTTCAAATGCGAATATCTCCTAAGCTATAAGAGATAATTGATATCTACGAGGTTTTATTTAGAGCTCGACGAGAAGATTCCATATACGTAATGTTTTTTGAAATCGGAACACAAACGAAGAAATAGAATCATTTTTAAAATTGAACATACCCGAGGTGTCCCACTTTGGGGACCCCTGGCCCCGCTCCTGGTGGGCCCATGAGGTCCAAATTCAAAACTTAAACTCGACAGCACTTCCTCTTTGCGCAAGTGAAATTTCATTCAAATTTTTTTTAAGCGGATTAAGCGTTTAGAAGTTACAGATTTATTTCCCTCTTTTTTTTCGCATACCACTGTGCGCCGTTTAAACATGCAGATTTTCCTCGCATGAAAGTTTACTTTATAGGCAAGAGAGGAAAGGGTAAACACTCTGATGTACTTGCAATTCGTTTTGTGTTTTCGTTCGTAATACCTACATACACACAAACATGCACATAAATCAGTAATGCGCAGCCCATAGCACAATTGTGCAGAATCAAATCACACGTATTCTTATGCTCTTACATTTTAGTAGTCGTTGTCCACTCAACGAGACAACTAGGAATACGCATGAGCACTGGTGTATGACTTTTTCTTTATTTTTTCAGTTTTTGTATTTGTGTGTTTGTAGGTACACTGTATAAAATAAAGAATTGAATGTGTTGGTGAGAGGATTTATTTTTGCGAACCTCTGACATTAATGTACAAACTGTCAGCAATAAAAATCTTTGTGTGTAAGCGCGAATGCAAGTTTAAAGAAGAATTGGCAACCCTGCTAGAGTTCGGTCGTGAATTTATTGTGTTGTGATTTCTTAAACATTTAATTAATTTATATCACTTATAAAATTGTGCTCCTGATAATATTTCATACAGATAAGTACTTCCTGAAAAATTCTATATAAGTGAATATTTAAGTGGTGCAGTTTTATTTCAAAATAAAGCCTTATTTTGTTTATTTTTACTTATATTTATATTTATTGTTTCTAAACAACAACAATAATAAAACATTTAAGTTTTTATTACTCCATACAATTTGTTCTTGTATTTTTCATTTACATTTTGTTCCTTTTTATTTGTCAAATTGACAAAGCTACCAAACCACATAAAGTTGTTCGATTGAACAACTGTTCAAATTGTAAATTTAGTACTAAACTTTGGTTTGTGTATTTACTAACTATTCGCAACATTGCCAATATTCCTTAATCCTATGGTGTGTGTATTGAATAACATTTGATATGGACTGTATAAATAAAAATTGTAGTATCTCCAGTGATGAACGTATGGTTTTCTGTTGGCTGTGTTTGGGAAATTACCATTTAAAATGTAGTGGACTCAAAGCACGTGATGCAGATGCTCTATCCGATAAAACTAAAAACATTCAATGGACATGTCCAAGCTGCAGAATAATTGGTATCGAATTCTACAATTTCTTTAAAAGTTACAAAGCAGAGTTTGATGGAATTAACAAGGATTTCTCAGCTTTACAAGGTAAATTGACTAAATATGGTGAACTTTTCTATAAATTCACAAATTTAGACACTTTTGCTGCTTCACCGAAACCCAAACGTAAAAGAACTGCTAAGTCATCATCAACACCTCCTATGAACTCTGATGTTGTTGCTCCCAATCAGTTTTCTACTACTCAATCTTACACACAATATCAAAATCCAAATAGAGGTCTAATTCCTATGGCAGTTTCTCCAAATCCAATTGTTGTTACTCCATCCTCAGATATCGCAACTTACGCGAATGTTGCTCTTGATCAGAATACAAACATGGCTCCTGGTAATTTGATAATGGTTGCTCCAAAATCGATTACAGTCAATCCTTCTGCTACTGATCAAACTACAAATATTCATCTTCCTGAACTAATACTTATTCCTTTACCGTCTACTTCCTCTAACGTCACAACAAACTCGAATGTTAATAATCAGTCTATAAATCCATTTACTGCAGTTGTGACACCCAAACCTCTAAAAATTATTCCTCCTAGGAAAACTATATTTGCCACACGTTTTGGTTAAGATACATCCGTAAATGATGTGGATTTCCATATTAGGACAAATCTTGGCACGGAATTATACAATGATATCCAAATATATAAGATTAACGCCCGTAATAGAGCATCATTTAAAATTATTGTAAAAATTTGACATTGAGCATAACATCATAGTTCTAACTGAAACATGGTTCCGTGATAAACCTGAGAAGAGGATCCACAATTCCGAAATAATGTGCAGTAAATTCCAAATTTATAGACGCGATAGAGTTGGAAAGGAAGGTGGCGGAGTTTTGATTGCCGTCTCAACTCTTTTTCCTTCAGAAGAAATAATCCTTAATGATGTCCAAGATATCGAATTCATCGCTACATGTGTCAAAACTAAATTTAGGACTGTATTTATCACATGCTCTTATATTCCTCCTACGTCAAGTATCCACATATATGAACTACACGCTACAGCTATAAAGCTCGTAGTAAAACTATCCAAACCTGATGACATGATTATTGTTCTAGGAGACTTTAATATGCCGAACATAATGTGGTGCAAAACTCCTGATTCTTGTTTTTTAAGTCCATCAATAAATTCCGAATCAAATGTAGACCTATTAGATTCCATTGCAGATTTGGCACTTTTTCAAATAAATAGCATACCGAATTCATTAGGAAAACTACTGGATTTAGTGTTTGTAGATCAACCTGATGAATTTAATGTACAACGCATTAATCCTTGAAATTAGTGCATATGTAAAAACTCAAGTATTGGCTAAACCTGCTCTAAATGAGGAAAAAGTCTTTGACTTTAAGAAAGCTGATTATTCCAAATTAAATCACCTACTCTCAATGGAAAATTGGTTCGAAATTAATCCTAATAACAATTTAAGTCCCCATAACTTTGATCTAATTCTAAATCAATTTTATGATGGCTTATTTAAATGTTTTAAATCATCTATTCCAATGATGAAGCAGCTTACAAGTTTACAAAACGCACGCAGCTTACAAGTTTACAAAACTTTAAAAATAAACATTATAAAAAATAAGGAAATCTGGTCTATCAGCTGATTACGCGAGATAGTCAGTACACAGACCAGCTTAAAATTTAGCAAATTTCCAATGTTACAATAAATATATTTTTAAAGTAAAGAAAAATTTCAAAAATAATCCTAAATCATTCTATCAGTTCGTCAATTCGAAACGTCGAGTATCTGGATATCCATCTATGATGAAATTTGGTGACATAGAATCTTCAAATTATTCGGAGATTTGTGACATGTTTGCGGACTTCTTTTCATCTTCGTATTCTAATAAGAGCCTGGATCAATTATCTAATTATCCGTATCCAATATTTGAAGCGACTCAAATAAATTGTCCAGCAATACATACATCAACTGTTATGACAGCTATACGGAAATTAAAATTTTCAGATAAATATGGTCCCGATGGTGTGCCGAGTTGTGTTCTTCTGAAGTGTTTATATCCGTTTGTATTGCCCTTAACATACTTATTTAACGCATCATTTTCCAATGGTTATTTTCCTGATTTCTGGAAAAAAATCATATATTATTCCTTTGTTCAAATCCGGAAGCAGAACCAATATTTATAATTATAGGTATAGCTAAATTGAGTGTTATTCCCAAACCTTTTGAGAAAATAGTAACTGAAACATTATCACATCAAGTTGCATCATTTCGATCTCCATTCCAGCACGGAGTTAGAAAAGGTTGTTCAGCTACCACTAATTTATTGCAATTTACAACTTCAGTGATAACATCTTTTTATTCCGGCTTACAAACTGACACTATCTATACGAATTTCAGTAAGGCATTCGATAAAGTGAATCATGATCTTCTTCTGTATAAATTAGCACTCATAAAACACCCTACTCTAAAAAGTAGGAGAATATGTATGAATATCTCATTCATGATTAATTTACTGAATGGAACAACTAATTCGGAATTCCTACTTCGAAAAATCGAATTCATAGTTCCAAATCGACCAACAAGGAATTATATCCCACTTAAGATCCAATATATCCGTTCAAATTATGCAAACTTTGAACCGATGCGTAGAGTTAGTGCTCAATTCAATAACTTCTATCATCTTATTGACTATTCGACTGATCCTAATGTCGTCAAACGTAGTATTCATTTATTAAACTGATGACATTTAAACTTTGTATTTTTTAAATTATACTATAGTAAATATATTTTAATTAATATTTAAGAATTATGCTAGCCTGTAAGAAACTGTAATTTCATTGGCGAATTAAATTAAATAAATAAAAGAATAATAAAATCTTATGCGCGAAAAATCTTACAGTGCACAGTGGGGGATCTGAAAAAAAAAGTGGAAAAAAATCTGTAACTTCTAAACGAATAGCCCGATTTTAATAAAATTTCCCATGGCTATAGAGGAGGTGTCGATAAGTTTAAGTTTTGAATTTGGGCTTAAACAACCAAGGGGGGGCCGAGCCACAATGCCCCAAAGTGGGGCACCTCGGGTATATCAAAAATTAAAAATGATGCCAAATTTTTGTTTGCGATCCGATTTGCTTTAGCCATATATTATCTCTTATAGTTTACGAGTTATTCGCATTTGAAAAGTAAAATTTTATTTTTTTGCCTACCTTGGTCTGCCATTTTGCTAATAACGGATCCAATTCTTTCCCGATTTTCTTGAAGTATCTTTTTTTGAATTAACAACAAATTTATTAATAATCTTAAGAAAGAATTGTTAAAAAATATCTACTGAGTCAAAAGTTATGTGCATTCAAACTTTCGCCATTTTTTTTCGAAAAAAGTACCTGAGAAAAAAAATAAATAATGTGTTTATATTTTTCTGAAAGATAACATTTCGGGAAATATTATAAAAGCAAAATAATATCAAAATTCGTATTATTGCGTGGTTCAGAGCCTTCCGAAGTAGACCTATTTTTTATATAAATTTCAACTTTAGACAACATATTCTAAAATCGCATAGCTGCTTTCAAAAAATTAAGACCAGTTTTGTATGTCCCAATCTGTTCTTCAATATCATGCAAAGGGATTTCATAGCCCCGAGCTTGGTACCTTCAATAGATCCAAAAATCAAAAAAATACCAATTTTGGGATTTTTGAAAAGTTTTTTGGGAATTGTGGGATTCTCAATAACAAATCTAAATCCAAATTTTCACTTTTGCATTCCGACAAAAAATGTCTATATAATTGTATATATAATAAATTTAATTAAAAAATATTCATAAACCAAAAAGTTATAGCAGTTTAAAAATTTAAATTTTCAACAAAAAATAAAAAAAAGAATTTATCTTTTTTTTTTGCAAAAACTCTTCTATGAAGTTTTTAATTTTCAATATATTTAAACATTTTTGAAAAGAAGATGCAATTTCCAAAATATTGATGTATAATATGTCTACCTTATTTTGTCCACGTGTCACAGTAATGAACGAATGATTAACATGTCTAGTGAAATTTCATCACCAAGTTATTTTCTTCCATAACAACTTCAATGTTAGGTACTTATATAATATATAAGTACAAACATTAAGCAACTCTTTTTTAACAATCAATCCCAGGTATAATATGAAATACCTGGGATATCCCTAAAACATATTTCATATATAATACTATTTTTTTACTACAGGTAATAGAACAGGTAAATTTCCAAATATACCTTCACCTATATAAACGTTGACTACAGGTAACCTATTATATGAAACTCATGAAGAATAATTAATATATAATCATACTCAATCCACAATTGACATTAGTTATAATTAGCTAAAGATGACGATCACATTAAAAAAAAGTTGTCCTCCATTTTACTTAAACATAAAACTGATCAATTTCAAGATAAAGTCAACCTCATATTGAAATTTATCGAAAGTACGCATAATAATAAAGTGGATAAAACGGAATTATGCAAAATCGAAAAGTTTGTTAAATCCTTTGACATAAAATGGAAAACCGTAAAATTTTCTGCTACGAAATTTGAATATTGTAACCAAATATTGTGATTGGTTGGATGAAAATATAGAATTTTATGTGTCCACGTCTGCCTTTGGTGCTCCCCGTAAGGAATACATGGAATTGTGCCCAAAATCCAAGAAAAAGCGGTTATCGGATTCACTATCAACCCTCTCTACTGAGGAAGTTTCGGATACATTTAAGGCTATGTTAAAGCAAGAAAAACAGCCTTTGGAAGCTGTTAAAATCGCTGATATTCTTCCGAATGCATCGCCTAGACGAATAAAACGAATTGTTAAGAGCATACCTACACCATCATCTAATACTGCTTTTACCGAAGAAGAGGCTATTGCGCTTATGTTGCAGCTGGGACTAAGCCGTGATAATTATATAACTTTAAGAAAGGCATTGTTGGGAAAAGGAGTTGAAGTGTTACCATCATATGGCTCAATTCAGGAAAAGAAAAAGAGTATTATACCATCACCTATTGAAGTTACTGATCGGAAAGCTAGAATTGGACTCTCCACTATACTCGAAAATACAGCATTAAGGATTGCTTGCGACTTTTCTACAGAACAGCTAAACAAAATAAATACTTATGATCTGCAACTAATCTGTAAGTGGGGATGTGATGGCTATCATCACTTTCGGAATATAAGCAAACTACATCGAGTCAAACATCATCAGAGTATAAAAGTGTATTTATGTCATCAGTGGTTCCATTAAGAATTCGGAAGTATGCTGCCAGTGATTCTCCATCAACTAGTTTTGAGGATATATGGATTAATTCAACTCCTGGATCGAAAGCCTTTTGTAGGCCAATATGTTTCGAATATACAAAAGAAACAAAGATTACGACACAAGATTTGATCAACTTAATTGAATCTGTAACTAAAGACTTGGTACCGGTTACAATCCAAATAGCTCAATATTCCTTCAACGTTTCTTTTAATATGAAACTAACGATGATCGATGGAAAAGTCAGCAACGCCATAACAGGAACATCATCTACTTGGAACTGTTCCATATGTGGTGAAAAAAATCGGAATTTTCGAATATATCCAAGGAAAGAACAATTAACGAGGAAGTGCTCAAATTCGGAATATCTCCTCTACATGCCCGTATAAGATTTCTTGAACATTTTCTACATCTGGCATATGATTTAAAATATAGAAGCATACCAGAAAATATCAATAAATCAGTAAATAAAAATGAAGAACTGATGGAAATGAGAGCCACGGAGAAAAGAAGAATTCAAAAAGCAGATTGGATTAAACATTGATAAACCACTCGTAGGATATGGAAGCACAAATGATGGAAACACAGCTAGACGATTTTTCAAAGATTTTGAAACAACCTCAGATATAACGGGAATTAATATGGAATTACTGAAAAAAGTCAATATTATTATAATGGCAATAAATAGTAAGCACAAAGTGAATGCAACAAAATTTGGCGAGTATTATTTCAAAACTTCTATTATCGTTGTACCCTTGGAAAGAAATGACACCAACAGTACATAAAGTATTATGTCATGGAAAAATCATAAAGAAGAACCCCAAGAATCGAGAAATAGGGACTTCAAGTATGTTCAACAGTTCAGCTCCAGAAAGTGTTCTCGACAATCTCAAAATTAAGACATTTTGAATAATCTAATTTTATCATCAGATCCAGTCTTATCATCTATGAGGAAACGTTGGATTTGCTACAGAAGTTTGACGTTTGAAAATAGTCATGACTTTAAAGATTTGCTTTATCTTTTAGATAGATTATTTTAGATTATTTTACTAAATTAAGCTAATTATAAATTTAAAAATAAAAAATATTTTCCCAAAAAAACATTACTTGTTTCTTTAGTTTTTTGTTTATTTATCATATATTTCACATGAAATGTATGCTATGAAATCTACCTGTTCTATTACCTGTAGTAAAAAAATAGTATTATGTACGAAATATGTTTTAGGGATATCCCAGGTATTTCATATTATACCTGGGATTCATTGTTAAAAAAGAGTTGCAATCGCTTAATGTTTGTACTTATGTATTATATAAGTACCTAACATTAAAGTTGTTATGGAAGAAAATAACTTGGTGATGAAATTTCACTAGACATGTTAATCATTCGTTCATTACTGTGACACGTGGACAAAATAAGTGACACGTGGACAAAATATTATACATCAATATTTTGGAAATTGCATCTTCTTTTCAAAAATGTTTAAATATATTGAAAATTAAAAACTTCATAGAAGAGTTTTTGCAAAAAAAAGATATATATTTTTTTTTATTTTTTGTTGAAAATTTAAATTTTTAAACTGCTATAACTTTTTGGTTTATGAATATTTTTTAATTAAATTTATTATATATACAATTATATAGACATTTTTTGTCGGAATGCAAAAGTGAAAATTTGGATTTAGATTTGTTATGGAGAATCCCACAATTCCCAAAAAACTTTTCAAAAATCCCAAAATTGGGATTTTTTTTGATTTTTGGATCTATTGGGGCTATGAAATCCCTTTGCATGATATTGAAAAACAGATTGGGACATACAAAACTGGTCTTAATTTTTTGAAAGCAGCTATGCGATTTTAGAATATCTTGTCTAAAGTTGAAATTTACATAAAAAATATACCCGAGGTGGCCTACTTTGGGGACCCCTGGCCCCGCTCCTGGTGGGCCCATGAGGTCCAAATTCAAAACTTAAACTCGACAACACTTCCTCTTTGCGCAAGTGAAATTTCATTCAAATTTTTTTAAGCGGATTAAGCGTTTAGAAGTTACAGATTTATTTCCCTCTTTTTTTTCTCATACCACTGTGCGCCGTTTAAACATGCAGATTTTCCTCGCATGAAAGTTTACTTTATAGGCAAGAGAGGAAAGGGGTAAACACTCTGATGTACTTGCAATTCGTTTTGTGTTTTTGTTCGTAATACCTACATACACACAAACATGCACATAAATCAGTAATGCGCAGCCCATAGCACAATTGTGCAGAATCAAATCACACGTATTCTTATGCTCTTACATTTTAGTAGTCGTTGTCCACTCAAAGAGACAACTAGGAATACGCATGAGCACTGGTGTATGACTTTTTCTTTATTTTTTCAGTTTTTGTATTTGTGTGTTTGTAGGTACACTGTATAAAATAAAGAATTGAATGTGTTGGTGAGAGGATTTATTTTTGCGAACCTCTGACATTAATGTACAAACTGTCAGCAATAAAAATCTTTGTGTGTAAGCGCGAATGCAAGTTTAAAGAAGAATTGGCAACCCTGCTAGAGTTCGGTCGTGAATTTATTGTGTTGTGATTTCTTAAACATTTAATTAATTTATATCACTTATAAAATTGTGCTCCTGATAATATTTCATACAGATAAATACTTCCTGAAAAATTCTATATAAGTGAATATTTAAGTGGTGCAGTTTTATTTCAAAATAAAGCCTTATTTTGTTTATTTTTACTTATATTTATATTTATTGTTTCTAAACAACAACAATAATAAAACATTTAAGTTTTTATTACTCCATACAATTTGTTCTTGTATTTTTCATTTACATTTTGTTCCTTTTTATTTGTCAAATTGACAAAGCTACCAAACCACATAAAGTTGTTCGATTGAACAACTGTTCAAATTGTAAATTTAGTACTAAACTTTGGTTTGTGTATTTACTAACTATTCGCAACATTGCCAATATTCCTTAATCCTATGGTGTGTGTATTGAATAACATTTGATATGGACTGTATAAATAAAAATTGTAGTATCTCCAGTGATGAACGTATGGTTTTCTGTTGGCTGTGTTTGGGAAATTACCATTTAAAATGTAGTGGACTCAAAGCACGTGATGCAGATGCTCTATCCGATAAAACTAAAAACATTCAATGGACATGTCCAAGCTGCAGAATAATTGGTATCGAATTCTACAATTTCTTTAAAAGTTACAAAGCAGAGTTTGATGGAATTAACAAGGATTTCTCAGCTTTACAAGGTAAATTGACTAAATATGGTGAACTTTTCTATAAATTCACAAATTTAGACACTTTTGCTGCTTCACCGAAACCCAAACGTAAAAGAACTGCTAAGTCATCATCAACACCTCCTATGAACTCTGATGTTGTTGCTCCCAATCAGTTTTCTACTACTCAATCTTACACACAATATCAAACTCCAAATAGAGGTCTAATTCCTATGGCAGTTTCTCCAAATCCAATTGTTGTTACTCCATCCTCAGATATCGCAACTTACGCGAATGTTGTTCTTGATCAGAATACAAACATGGCTCCTGGTAATTTGATAATGGTTGCTCCAAAATCGATTACAGTCAATCCTTCTGCTACTGATCAAACTACAAATATTCATCTTCCTGAACTAATACTTATTCCTTTACCGTCTACTTCCTCTAACGTCACAACAAACTCGAATGTTAATAATCAGTCTATAAATCCATTTACTGCAGTTGTGACACCCAAGCCTCTAAAAATTATTCCTCCTAGGAAAACTATATTTGCCACACGTTTTGGTCAAGATACATCCGTAAATGATGTGGATTTCCATATTAGGACAAATCTTGGCACGGAATTATACAATGATATCCAAATATATAAGATTAACGCCCGTAATAGAGCATCATTTAAGATTATTGTTCCTGAGAGTATTTTTGACCGATTAGTACCGATTTGGCCAAAAAATACAATTGTTCGTCAATTTATTTATTGTGAAGACAACAATGTTACTCTTCCTAAGGCTGCTGATTACAATCCAAAAAACTAATTCAATCGAGTAAACCGTTAAATGCTAAATGTAGACTTGACCAATCTAATAATCTTACATTAATCTCTATCGGTTATCAGAATGTTCGTGGCATGAATACAAAATTAAAGTCATTTTATCTTTAAAGCTTTGACATTGAGCATAACATCATAGTTCTAACTGAAACATGGTTCCGTGATAAACCTGAGAAGAGGATCCACAATTCCGAAATAATGTGCAGTAAATTCCAAATTTATAGACGCGATAGAGTTGGAAAGGAAGGTGGCGGAGTTTTGATTGCCGTCTCAACTCTTTTTCCTTCAGAAGAAATAATCCTTAATGATGTCCAAGATATCGAATTCATCGCTACATGTGTCAAAACTAAATTTAGGACTGTATTTATCACATGCTCTTATATTCCTCCTACGTCAAGTATCCACATATATGAACTACACGCTACAGCTATAAAGCTCGTAGTAAAACTATCCAAACCTGATGACATGATTATTGTTCTAGGAGACTTTAATATGCCGAACATAATGTGGTGCAAAACTCCTGATTCTTGTTTTTTAAGTCCATCAATAAATTCCGAATCAAATGTAGACCTATTAGATTCCATTGCAGATTTGGCACTTTTTCAAATAAATAGCATACCGAATTCATTAGGAAAACTACTGGATTTAGTGTTTGTAGATCAACCTGATGAATTTAATGTACAACGCATTAATCCTTGAAATTAGTGCATATGTAAAAACTCAAGTATTGGCTAAACCTGCTCTAAATGAGGAAAAAGTCTTTGACTTTAAGAAAGCTGATTATTCCAAATTAAATCACCTACTCTCAATGGAAAATTGGTTCGAAATTAATCCTAATAACAATTTAAGTCCCCATAACTTTGATCTAATTCTAAATCAATTTTATGATGGCTTATTTAAATGTTTTAAATCATCTATTCCAATGATGAAGCAGCTTACAAGTTTACAAAACGCACGCAGCTTACAAGTTTACAAAACTTTAAAAATAAACATTATAAAAAATAAGGAAATCTGGTCTATCAGCTGATTACGCGAGATAGTCAGTACACAGACCAGCTTAAAATTTAGCAAATTTCCAATGTTACAATAAATATATTTTTAAAGTAAAGAAAAATTTCAAAAATAATCCTAAATCATTCTATCAGTTCGTCAATTCGAAACGTCGAGTATCTGGATATCCATCTATGATGAAATTTGGTGACATAGAATCTTCAAATTATTCGGAGATTTGTGACATGTTTGCGGACTTCTTTTCATCTTCGTATTCTAATAAGAGCCTGGATCAATTATCTAATTATCCGTATCCAATATTTGAAGCGACTCAAATAAATTGTCCAGCAATACATACATCAACTGTTATGACAGCTATACGGAAATTAAAATTTTCAGATAAATATGGTCCCGATGGTGTGCCGAGTTGTGTTCTTCTGAAGTGTTTATATCCGTTTGTATTGCCCTTAACATACTTATTTAACGCATCATTTTCCAATGGTTATTTTCCTGATTTCTGGAAAAAAATCATATATTATTCCTTTGTTCAAATCCGGAAGCAGAACCAATATTTATAATTATAGGTATAGCTAAATTGAGTGTTATTCCCAAACCTTTTGAGAAAATAGTAACTGAAACATTATCACATCAAGTTGCATCATTTCTATCTCCATTCCAGCACGGAGTTAGAAAAGGTTGTTCAGCTACCACTAATTTATTGCAATTTACAACTTCAGTGATAACATCTTTTTATTCCGGCTTACAAACTGACACTATCTATACGGATTTCAGTAAGGCATTCGATAAAGTGAATCATGATCTTCTTCTGTATAAAATAAAGAATTGAATGTGTTGGTGAGAGGATTTATTTTTGCGAACCTCTGACATTAATGTACAAACTGTCAGCAATAAAAATCTTTGTGTGTAAGCGCGAATGCAAGTTTAAAGAAGAATTGGCAACCCTGCTAGAGTTCGGTCGTGAATTTATTGTGTTGTGATTTCTTAAACATTTAATTAATTTATATCACTTATAAAATTGTGCTCCTGATAATATTTCATACAGATAAATACTTCCTGAAAAATTCTATATAAGTGAATATTTAAGTGGTGCAGTTTTATTTCAAAATAAAGCCTTATTTTGTTTATTTTTACTTATATTTATATTTATTGTTTCTAAACAACAACAATAATAAAACATTTAAGTTTTTATTACTCCATACAATTTGTTCTTGTATTTTTCATTTACATTTTGTTCCTTTTTATTTGTCAAATTGACAAAGCTACCAAAAGGTTGTTCAGCTACCACTAATTTATTGCAATTTACAACTTCAGTGATAACATCTTTTTATTCCGGCTTACAAACTGACACTATCTATACGGATTTCAGTAAGGCATTCGATAAAGTGAATCATGATCTTCTTCTGTATAAATTAGCACTCATAAAACACCCTACTCTAAAAAGTAGGAGAATATGTATGAATATCTCATTCATGATTAATTTACTGAATGGAACAACTAATTCGGAATTCCTACTTCGAAAAATCGAATTCATAGTTCCAAATCGACCAACAAGGAATTATATCCCACTTAAGATCCAATATATCCGTTCAAATTATGCAAACTTTGAACCGATGCGTAGAGTTAGTGCTCAATTCAATAACTTCTATCATCTTATTGACTATTCGACTGATCCTAATGTCGTCAAACGTAGTATTCATTTATTAAACTGATGACATTTAAACTTTGTATTTTTTAAATTATACTATAGTAAATATATTTTAATTAATATTTAAGAATTATGCTAGCCTGTAAGAAACTGTAATTTCATTGGCGAATTAAATTAAATAAATAAAAGAATAATAAAATCTTATGCGCGAAAAATCTTACAGTGCACAGTGGGGGATCTGAAAAAAAAGTGGAAAAAAATCTGTAACTTCTAAACGAATAGCCCGATTTTAATAAAATTTCCCATGGCTATAGAGGAGGTGTCGATAAGTTTAAGTTTTGAATTTGGGCTTAAACAACCAAGGGGGGCCGAGCCACAATGCCCCAAAGTGGGGCACCTCGGGTATATCAAAAATTAAAAATGATGCCAAATTTTTGTTTGCGATCCGATTTGCTTTAGCCATATATTATCTCTTATAGTTTACGAGTTATTCGCATTTGAAAAGTAAAATTTTATTTTTTTTGCCTACCTTGGTCTGCCATTTTGCTAATAACGGATCCAATTCTTTCCCGATTTTCTTGAAGTATCTTTTCTTGAATTAACAACAAATTTATGTGCATTCAAACTTTCGCCATTTTTTTCGAAAAAAGTACCTGAGAAAAAAAATAAATAATGTGTTTATATTTTTCTGAAAGATAACATTTCGGGAAATATTATAAAAGCAAAATAATATCAAAATTCGTATTATTGCGTGGTTCAGAGCCTTCCGAAGTAGACCTATTTTTTATGTAAATTTCAACTTTAGACAACATATTCTAAAATCGCATAGCTGCTTTCAAAAAATTAAGACCAGTTTTGTATGTCCCAATCTGTTCTTCAATATCATGCAAAGGGATTTCATAGCCCCGAGCTTGGTACCTTCAATAGATCCAAAAATCAAAAAAATACCAATTTTGGGATTTTTGAAAAGTTTTTTGGGAATTGTGGGATTCTCAATAACAAATCTAAATCCAAATTTTCACTTTTGCATTCCGACAAAAAATGTCTATATAATTGTATATATAATAAATTTAATTAAAAAATATTCATAAACCAAAAAGTTATAGCAGTTTAAAAATTTAAATTTTCAACAAAAAATAAAAAAAAGAATTTATCTTTTTTTTTTTGCAAAAACTCTTCTATGAAGTTTTTAATTTTCAATATATTTAAACATTTTTGAAAAGAAGATGCAATTTCCAAAATATTGATGTATAATATGTCTACCTTATTTTGTCCACGTGTCACAGTAATGAACGAATGATTAACATGTCTAGTGAAATTTCATCACCAAGTTATTTTCTTCCATAACAACTTCAATATTAGGTACTTATATAATATATAAGTACAAACATTAAGCAACTCTTTTTTAACAATGAATCCCAGGTATAATATGAAATACCTGGGATATCCCTAAAACATATTTCATATATAATACTATTTTTTTACTACAGGTAATAGAACAGGTAAATTTCCAAATATACCTTCACCTATATAAACGTTGACTACAGGTAACCTATTATATGAAACTCATGAAGAATAATTAATATATAATCATACTCAATCCACAATTGACATTAGTTATAATTAGCTAAAGATGACGATCACATTAAAAAAAACGTTGTCCTCCATTTTACTTAAACATAAAACTGATCAATTTCAAGATAAAGTCAACCTCATATTGAAATTTATCGAAAGTACGCATAATAATAAAGTGGATAAAACGGAATTATGCAAAATCGAAAAGTTTGTTAAATCCTTTGACATAAAATGGAAAACCGTAAAATTTTCTGCTACGAAATTTGAATATTGTAACCAAATATTGTGATTGGTTGGATGAAAATATAGAATTTTATGTGTCCACGTCTGCCTTTGGTGCTCCCCGTAAGGAATACATGGAATTGTGCCCAAAATCCAAGAAAAAGCGGTTATCGGATTCACTATCAACCCTCTCTACTGAGGAAGTTTCGGATACATTTAAGGCTATGTTAAAGCAAGAAAAACAGCCTTTGGAAGCTGTTAAAATCGCTGATATTCTTCCGAATGCATCGCCTAGACGATTAAAACGAATTGTTAAGAGCATACCTACACCATCATCTAATACTGCTTTTACCGAAGAAGAGGCTATTGCGCTTATGTTGCAGCTGGGACTAAGCCGTGATAATTATATAACTTTAAGAAAGGCATTGTTGGGAAAAGGAGTTGAAGTGTTACCATCATATGGCTCAATTCAGGAAAAGAAAAAGAGTATTATACCATCACCTATTGAAGTTACTGATCGGAAAGCTAGAATTGGACTCTCCACTATACTCGAAAATACAGCATTAAGGATTGCTTGCGACTTTTCTACAGAACAGCTAAACAAAATAAATACTTATGATCTGCAACTAATCTGTAAGTGGGGATGTGATGGCTTATCATCACTTTCGGAATATAAGCAAACTACATCGAGTCAAACATCATCAGAGTATAAAAGTGTATTTATGTCATCAGTGGTTCCATTAAGAATTCGGAAGTATGCTGCCAGTGATTCTCCATCAACTAGTTTTGAGGATATATGGATTAATTCAACTCCTGGATCGAAAGCCTTTTGTAGGCCAATATGTTTCGAATATACAAAAGAAACAAAGATTACGACACAAGATTTGATCAACTTAATTGAATCTGTAATTAAAGACTTGGTACCGGTTACAATCCAAATAGCTCAATATTCCTTCAACGTTTCTTTTAATATGAAACTAACGATGATCGATGGAAAAGTCAGCAACGCCATAACAGGAACATCATCTACTTGGAACTGTTCCATATGTGGTGAAAAAAATCGGAATTTTCGAATATATCCAAGGAAAGAACAATTAACGAGGAAGTGCTCAAATTCGGAATATCTCCTCTACATGCCCGTATAAGATTTCTTGAACATTTTCTACATCTGGCATATGATTTAAAATATTGAAGCATACCAGAAAATATCAATAAATCAGTAAATAAAAATGAAGAACTGATGGAAATGAGAGCCACGGAGAAAAGAAGAATTCAAAAAGCAGATTGGATTAAACATTGATAAACCACTCGTAGGATATGGAAGCACAAATGATGGAAACACAGCTAGACGATTTTTCAAAGATTTTGAAACAACCTCAGATATAACGGGAATTAATATGGAATTACTGAAAAAAGTCAATATTATTTTAATGGCAATGTGAATGCAACAAAATTTGGCGAGTATTATTTCAAAACTTCTATTATCGTTGTACCCTTGGAAAGAAATGACACCAACAGTACATAAAGTATTATGTCATGGAAAAATCATAAAGAAGAACCCCAAGAATCGAGAAATAGGGACTTCAAGTATGTTCAACAGTTCAGCTCCAGAAAGTGTTCTCGACAATCTCAAAATTAAGACATTTTGAATAATCTAATTTTATCATCAGATCCAGTTTTATCATCTATGAGGAAACGTTGGATTTGCTACAGAAGTTTGACGTTTGAAAATAGTCATGACTTTAAAGATTTGCTTTATCTTTTAGATATGGATTGCTCTGTTTCTGATTATTTTACTAAATTAAGCTAATTATAAATTTAAAAATAAAAAATATTTTCCCAAAAAAACATTACTTGTTTCTTTAGTTTTTTGTTTATTTATCAAATATTTCACATGAAATGTATGCTATGAAATCTACCTGTTCTATTACCTGTAGTAAAAAAATAGTATTATGTACGAAATATGTTTTAGGGATATCCCAGGTATTTCATATTATACCTGGGATTCATTGTTAAAAAAGAGTTGCAATCGCTTAATGTTTGTACTTATGTATTATATAAGTACCTAACATTAAAGTTGTTATGGAAGAAAATAACTTGGTGATGAAATTTCACTAGACATGTTAATCATTCGTTCATTACTGTGACACGTGGACAAAATAAGTGACACGTGGACAAAATATTATACATCAATATTTTGGAAATTGCATCTTCTTTTCAAAAATGTTTAAATATATATATATATAAAAAATGTCTATATAATTGTATATATAATAAATTTAATTAAAAAATATTCATAAACCAAAAAGTTATAGCAGTTTAAAAATTTAAATTTTCAACAAAAAATAAAAAAAAGAATTTATCTTTTTTTTTTTGCAAAAACTCTTCTATGAAGTTTTTAATTTTCAATATATTGAAAATTAAAAACTTCATAGAAGAGTTTTTGCAAAAAAAAGATATATATTTTTTTTTATTTTTTGTTGAAAATTTAAATTTTTAAACTGCTATAACTTTTTGGTTTATGAATATTTTTTAATTAAATTTATTATATATACAATTATATAGACATTTTTTGTCGGAATGCAAAAGTGAAAATTTGGATTTAGATTTGTTATTGAGAATCCCACAATTCCCAAAAAACTTTTCAAAAATCCCAAAATTGGGATTTTTTTGATTTTTGGATCTATTGGGGCTATGAAATCCCTTTGCATGATATTGAAAAACAGATTGGGACATACAAAACTGGTCTTAATTTTTTGAAAGCAGCTATGCGATTTTAGAATATCTTGTCTAAAGTTGAAATTTACATAAAAAATAGGTCTACTTCGGAAGGCTCTGGACCACGTAATAACACGAATTTTGATATTATTTTGCTTTTATAATATTTCCCGATTTTAGAATATGTTGTCTAAAGTTGAAATTTACATAAAAAATAGGTCTACTTCGGAAGGCTCTGGACCACGCAATAACACGAATTTTGATATTATTTTGCTTTTATAATATTTCCCGAAATGTTATCTTTCAGAAAAATATAAACACATTATTTATTTTTTTCTCATTTTCTGTATAATTTAAAATTCGAAAAAAATGGCGAAAAAACGCCATTTATTTTTTTTTAGTTTGAATGCACATAACTTTTGACTCAGTAGATATTTTTTAACAATTCTCTCTTAAGATTATTAATAAATTTGTTGTTAATACTTCAAGAAAATCGGGAAAGAATTGGATCCGTTATTAGCAAAATGGCAGACCAAGGTAGGCAAAAAAAATTAAATTTTACTTTTCAAATGCGAATAACTTGTAAACTATAAGAGATAACATATGGCTAAAGCAATGTTTTTTGTAGATCTCGTCTAGTACATTTCATATATATAAAAATCTTTCAAATCGGATCGCAAACAAAAATTTGGCATCATTTTTAATTTTTGATATACCCGAGGTGCCCCACTTTGGGGCATTGTGGCTCGGCCCCCCATGGTGTTATAAGCCCAAATTCAAAACTAGAACTTATCAACACCTCTATAGCCATGGGAAATTTTATTAAAATCGGGCTATTCGTTTAGAAGTTACAGATTTATTTCCACCTTTTTTCGGATCCCCCACTGTGCACAGTTGCCGCACCAGGCTTGCATTTGATTGGGGCAAATAAGAAAAATATTGTCAATGGTTGCCGCATGATTCAATAAATTGCAAAATTATACGATTTTCGCATAAAGTAGACCAATAAATGGTGCATTTCGGCAATCATGTAATCCTAACTTTACTTGTTTTATATTCATATTATTTAATGTAAAGTCAACGCAAATTTATTAATGAACTTGTGCATAAGCCTGCCAATGCAAGGGAGACCTACTCCCTGATTAAAATTAACAATCTGGCTCCGTTTGGATTTGTAGCGATATTAGTATTATACGTTTTTACGATACAGCTTACACTGGATAGGGAAAAACCCTTTAGAAATCCTAGGAAAACCGACTGGATCAAATTCAGTAATCTTAGTGACACCATACCACCTCCAGCAATGGATGGACTAAATGGTACACGGGACTTGGACGACTCGGTAGATTTTCTATCCATGTCATTAAGGGAAGCCTACTATGCTTCGTGTAGGGAGCGGCAGGGACCTAGGAAATTCCGGCAACCATGGTGGAATCCTAGACTAATGCAGCTAAGGAAGGAATGTAGAAAACTTTTTAATAAGGCGAAGAGGGACCAAGACTTGTTGAGCTGGGACGATTATCGTCAAAGCTTCAACACTTTCAAAAGGGAAACCAGATGGACAAAGAAGGAATCTTGGGAGCGTTTCAGTGAGGAACTGGAGAAAACCACGGAGGCATCGCGTCTACGAAAGGTAGACGCGATACATTCTTTAGGAATGTATCCTGGATACATTCCTAAAGAATGGAGAGAGGTTACAGTGGTATTTTGTACTGACCAGGAATCGAAATTGAAAATAACCAAACAGAATCATCTGTTGTGATGTCGGTGTTACCAGATGTTGGCGGCGCTGGTATGATGGCGTATGCCAGGCTGAGGCTCGCCGGATGGGGTGGTTCTTGCCAACACTGGTACCATTATTCTGGCGTACAAAAAAATACATACCAGCATTTATGGGGGAATATAAAAAAATTTGAAGGAACCCGAAGTGAGTGATGAACGCAAAACAACACAAACTCACATAAACAATTTTCTGTCAAAACTAATCATCTTGTCGGCTGATGGACTGCCGACATATTGTTCCCTCCCACGGGACCCTACTGTCCTTTCCATGGCAACTTAATGGGTTCAGTAGTTGCCCCTAACTAACCCTACACACACCACTAGATTATTTTACCCCAATCACTTACCTTTTACTTTATTCTTCCATTTTTATAATTTTAAAACGTTATAAAATTCATTATTATATTTTATTGAAATATTTTTCATAAAAAATTCAATTAAACTTGATTAACAATTTTATTTAGGTAAGTTATTAATACATCAAAATATAATATCATTAATAATTAAAAAAAAATATTAATTATTTAACATATGAGTTTAAAATTCTTTTAGCAGCTTTCATATACAGGAGATTTTAAGTAAGTTTTTATATTGGGTATTTATAAAAAGGTATTTTATATTATATAGATTTTTTTTAGTCTTAGGTTCTTTTTTTTTGTTGTTGTTTAGAATCTAACTTTTTCCTTGATTACTACCAACTGTGCCAAATTTGTGGCTTAAATTGACTCAGGAACCCTACCAAAATGAGCTCACTTTGTATGGCCCTATTTCCCTCGCAATTATCTAAGGAATTAACTAATTGGTAAATAAATATAAAAAAAGCTAATTCTAACATTAACCATTGTAATAAAAAATTACATATAATATATGTACACTTATATATTTTTCTTTTATCTTTACAGAATACCTGATGTTTCAGTGTTGATGGTGGTAGGTGATAAAAATGCGGTGATGGTGCTTGCTGAGATGCCTGTTGGATGATGGTGGAGATGCTGACAACAAGATGATGAGGAGATGATGAATAACCAGACTAGGTAGGGGAAACCAAGGTGATGGCGGATTAAAGAGATGACTTCGTATGACCAGACTAGAAGGAGAAGCAATGGTGATGGCGGTCTGGTGGATACAGTTGATGTGGGCGTTGAAGGATGGAGGATATGTGGCGGATGGTGAATTTGGCGGAAGTGGCTGGCGAAAATGGCGGTTTTTTTACTTTTATAAAGTTTAATGTTTCTTTTTCAGGTTTTTTTTTTTTAGTCTTAGATTTAAGTTGTTTTTCTTTCTTTAAGTTCTAAATTTCTTTTATATTTAAGTTAATTTTTTTATATTTTCTTTATCTTTAGTTTTCTTTTGTAACTTTAATTGTTAACAATTTCTTTAAATTTTTCTCTTATTTTAATTTCTAATTTAGTTTTCTTATCTGTTTTTCTTTCGGTTCTTTATATTTAAGTTCATTTCTTTATTTAATTTATTTTAAGTTTTATTAAATAGTTTGTTTTATATTTTATTTTAGCTTTAATGTTATTTATTTTAGCTTTAATTTCAGTTTTATCTTAATTTAGTTTTTCTTCTTCTAGATTTATTTAGGTTTTTACTTCAGTTTTTAGGTTTATTTATGTTTATATTAAAGTTTTTATTTAGTTTTAAGTTTATTATTTAGTTTTAGTTTTATTTTTAACTCAGTTTTTAGGTTTATTCTTAAGTTTTACTTTGTTTTAGTTTGATTTAGCTTTTAGTTTTAAATTTGGGCTTATTTTATTTAGTTTTATTTTAAAATTTCATTTAGTCTTAGGTTTATTATTTAGATTTAATTTAGCTTTAGATCTTTTATATAGTTTTTTAGATTTTCTTTTTGTCTTTAAATAAAAGTTTCTTTTTCTTTTTTTTTAAATAAAATTTTTCACAAAAACTTTCACAATTTGTTTGATTCTTTTTACGATGCGCCACTTAAACCACTTACCCATCCAATTCACATTCAACAGCAAAAGAGATAGATCCACCGGTCAAACCTCCGCTCATCACCTCGGTGTCATTTTTTTTGTTCCAGGCAAAATAGATTGTCAGCAATCTATTTTGCCTGGCGCCTGTATTTTGTTTGTTTATGTCCATCCTTCTAGTCTGTTTCCTTATTTGTATCTGTCAAAACCTCTTTGACATCTGTCATAATTTTCCGCGTTGCCAACCTCTTCTCCAACATCTACAGGGTGCATACGACAAACCCAACCATTCCTGTAATCCATTTATGGATACAGAATGGGAGGGAAAAATAAGCACCTTAAATTCTATGCCTTACCCTAATTTTAAAAGTTTTCTGGGATTTTGGGTATTTTTCAAATTCCCCAAACTCTAATATGAAACTCACCACGATTGATAAATACAACACTGTACACAATTTTTCTACACTATGGCAACTCCCAACCGATCAGCTTGAATAAAAAAACCGAACGGGAGGAGGAGGAATAGAAAAACTACGCATGTGTAAATGCGTAATTAATTTTCAATGGCGGTGATCAAGTAAGTAGTATGTATAATAGTGATGTACATCCCATACAACAATTGTTTAAAAAATTTAAACACATTTGTTACGCTCTTTTAAAGAGCATAATAAATGTCTCATTTTTTGAGAAATTCAATAAGCAGGAACAAATCAAGATCCCCGTAACAGTTTATATTTTTATAATTTTTTTTCTGTTAATATTCACATTTTCTGTATTGCCGGCCTTCGGCCGTGTGAAGGGACTTTTAACTCTGGGGTGTATCGAACACCGGCTTCGCTAAAATCACTTTTTCTGTATATCAAAATTTTCTGAAGTACTGTCATATAAAATCAAAAAGGAATTTTTGGTTCACAATATTAATAAACTGTACCATATTATATATCATATTAAAGGTATTGTGAAGCACTATTCAATGATGTCCATAACGATCAGTTTGTTTTCCAAATATATGAGAAATTTACTATTATATGTATTGACTTTAAATTCATATAACTCTTAAACTAAGAGAGAGCAGGCAAAAATATTAACGTTTTTGTGCTTCTAATTATGAGAGCTATCAACACCAAAGAAATTATAAAAATGCAAGCTGTTTCGCTGATCTTGATTTATACCAAATTTAAATTATATTCATTTAATAAATTGGTTTTATTTGACAAAAATTCTAAATCTAAACTTTCTTCATTTTGTTATTATTTTAAGTGTTTGACATTATGTTTGCTGGGTAGCTCTCTCACCAATACATCTTCATTTTTATTTTTGAACATCACTGATGTATAATGAAATTTTTTTTATTTATTAATGAATTTTATAAGATCAAATGAAAATTTTTAGGCAAAATGTAGGAAAATTTTAATTTAATTATTTTTTTATATTCTTTTCAGGAAAAGACGAAGGATGTTGCTGATTTTTGGTGGATTATTGGTAAATATGAAAATTTAATATAAATCATATTATAGTGATCATTAACAAAAAATTATTTTCTTCTATTTTCAGGTATAGGAATTTCGATGCAAATAAAAAAAATGAGGACATCATCATTTATGGCAATGGATTAAAGGTAAGTGTAGTGTTTTTTTATATAAAAAGTTAATTAAAACAAAATGTGTTGTAATTTAATTAGTTTGTGTTTTAAGTGTAGCGTAGAACAATTATTAAAATTTAATTTAATAGTGATAATTGGTGTTTTTATACCCTTCAGCTTCGTGAGAAGGGTATATATAAGTTTGTCATTCCGTTTGTAATTTCTACATTTTTCATTTCCGACCCTATAAAGTATATATATTCTCGATCCTTATAGATAGCGGAGTCTATTAAGCCATGTCCGTCTGTCTGTATGTCTGTCTGTCTGTCCGTCTGTCTGTTGAAATCAATTTTCTGAAGGCCCCAGATATCTCCGGGATCCAAATCTTCAACAATTCTGTCAGACATACTTTCGAGAATTTTGCTATTTAAAATCAGCAAAATCCGTCCATAAATAACAGAGATATGAGCAAAAATCCGAGACAACCTCTGAAAATTTCATCAAAAAACACAATGTATTGCATGCTTTGACAAAAAAACAACAAAACGTATGGTTGGAAGTGCAAGCTTTGCGTATTTTGTTTTTTTTTTTGTGTTTTGTTTCTTTTGGCGTTGTTGTTGTTTTTTATACAACTAAACGTTTGTTTGGTTGTGTGTTGGTTTTTTTGACAAAAAAACAACAAAACGTATGTTTGGATGTGCAAGCTTTGCGTATTTTGTTTCTTTTGGCGTTGTTGTTGTTTTTTGTACAACTAAACTTTTGTTTGGTTGTGTGTTGGTTTTTTTGACAAAAAATGAACAAATCGTATGTTAGAATGTGCATGCTTTGCGTATTTTGTTTTTCTTTTGTGTTTTGTTTCTTTTGGCGTTGTTGTTGTTTTTTATTTGTTTTTAGGATGCTGTACGCTGAAAGTGGGCAATGTACATACATACATATATACTAATTAAAAGAAATAATAATGCATCCACAACAAAGGTGAAGGGTATATAAGATTCGGCATAGCCGAATATAGCACTCTTACTTGTTCTTTATGAAAAAGTTACAAAGTGTAAATAAAATTTGTGCAATTGGAATTTACAGTGGGTGACAAAAGTGTAAAAAATTTTTAAAATTAAAAAAAATTTTAGTGATAATCATGTACACAGTGCAAGACAAAAATATAATAATAACAAAATTTTACAATTTTACAGTGATCGTGGAAAGTGTTTGTCAAAAAAAATAATATGAAATTAAATGAATTTACAGTGGTGATTAAAAGTGAGAAAGAAATAAAAAAGATTAAAATAGTGTAAATATGAAATTTAAAGTGATCGTAAAAAAAAATAAGCATGTTAATTAAAAAAAAATTATTTACACTGAAAAAAAAAGTGGTGTGACAAAAATTAAATTTTAATAATTTAAGTAAAAAACTTGGTGTGTGATGTGATTGTGTGAAAACATAAAAAAAATTTAATTACAGTGAAAATCAAAACTAATAGGAATTTATAATATTTTGAAGTAAAAGTGAATTATTAAGCAATTTTCGAGAATTAATATTACAGTGGATAACAAAAGTGTTAACAATCTAAAAGTGATTATTGTGCAGTGTCTTGTTTTAATTAGTTCAAAATAAGTTGGAAAATCAAAAATACTTGAATTTAAGATTTTACAGTGTAACTTAAAAGTGATGTGACTAAAAATAACAAAGTGCAAAAAATCAAAATTACATTTATGTAAAATCTCAAAGTTCTATAATACAAATTTTACCAAAAGCCATAAATGTGATGTTAGTAACCAAATGTGTAAAATTAAAACTAACAAGGAATTTGACTTCATAAATTTTCTAACAAATTTTTTTACTAATATACTAATTTCATTTAAAATTCATTTTATATGTTTAGAAAAATTTATTGAAGCAAATAAAGTGATAAAAAAATAAAGACTATATACCTATAAAAAAAATTTTACACAAAATAATATTAGCAAATTACTAAAATTTCTGTATTTTACTTTTCTTTCTTTCAGATTCTTATCTTTATATTCAAGGTGAAAAGAAAAATGCTGAAATTACAGGATTCCAGGAAATATCAAAGAAAATGTAAGTAAACAGTTTTTTATAGTTTCTAAAAGTAACTTTTAGGCAAATTGAAAAGAGAGACAAGGACTAAGTCCACCAAAAGCTAATAGTCTTTGGCGGGAATTACCCCTTGTTTCTCTCAGAAAAATGTAAAAAAAAATAATAATATATATGTCTGTATGTATATGAAATATATTCAAATACTACAATAAATAGTAGAAATTCAAAAATCAACTTTTAGAACTTTTAATTTTAAAATTTTGTTAATTTTTGAAATAAATAACGATTTTCCTTTTATTTACAGGCTTTAAGAATTTCATTTGAAGTACCAAAGGAAAAAGGAGTTTGTTGTACTAAAGGTAAACAATCTGTATATATTTATACTTTAAACTTATATTTTTTTTTCTTTTTACAGGTCATACTAATTCATGGATCTCACACAACTTCATTTTGAGAAGAGAAAAATAAAGTAAGTATATAAAATTTTAAATATTTATCGATTACAATCATATATCAGCATATGTACTAATTCATATTTTCGATTAAATTTTCAGGCTTCAATTACTCAACAAAATGAGCAACACAAACAACAATAGTGACTACAAGGTATCAACATCAACAAATTCAGAAGAAAATAAACAAACTAGTATCCATCAACTATTATATTTTTCGGTAAGTGTCTAGAAAATTAAGTTATTTATCTAATCATATATTTAGAGTATTTCATATACATATATTAATTTCTCGTAGATTTTTATAATCGGTTCTTATTAAAATAACAGAAGGTAGGATAATAATCATGTATATAAAAATATAAACAGAACATAGTTTATTTCCCTTTTGTTATTTTAATAGAACTTGATAATGAATTATGTTGACGTAGTATTTGGTAGTAAAATGTCCAAAACTGATAATTAGGTACTCCTTTTATCCCAATACTATAACTTGTGGTAATTAGGCTGTTGGAATTCTATTATTTGGAAACAGATATTAGAAACTATATTTATTTCTTTTTCCTACCCTGACTCGTCGTAAGATGCGGGCTCAGATGTATGTTATTGCCCTAGGTGACTAAAAACTTCTAGTTTCTTAATGGCACAGTTCCCCTAGAACAACAATGAGGTTACACTTTCGGGGCAATGATGGTTACAAAAGGTAACCAGCTAAGAAACGTAGGCTTAAGTCAGAATAAATGAATAAATAACTTCTAACAGCTTTACTTCCACAAGTCAATAGTATGAGATATAAGTTTGTACATATCCCAATACTATTCATGTTACACCAAACCTATGCCAAACATAATTCATGACTAGAATAAAAAATGAGAAATTATTACTATTTAAACTAACTACAAATATTTAACTAGATTACTAACCTTTGAATATAATTTAGAAAAATAGCCAAACGTTTAGATATTTGGGAAAACATTAGGAATAGATACACCAAGGGTATTAAAGCTATTGCTTTAAATCTTTGGCGTGAAATACCCCTAACGATTTCCCTAGCAAGTCCTCAACTTCGTACAGGCTGTTTTCGATCGGTTTTACAATTCTACATTTAATGAATTTCCGGGCTAATTTCGCGTTGAAGTTACTTTTAAAATCGCTTTGCTGGAAATTTCGACGATAGACTTCCTGGCCGGGTATAAACTTAAGCTGCCGACACCGCGTATTATAGGATTTTTCATTTCGGACGTAAGCTTTATGCAAGTTGTCGCGTATTTTCTTTCGGATTAATTCCATTTGCGCAGGCTTAGGAATAATTTCCATTTCCGAATCTCTTAAGCTTTGTACACACTCCCATGGCCAATCATATTCATACCGAACAACGCAAAATATGGCGTTACCGCAATCGATGTCTGGACCGAAGATCTTAGGGAGTATTCTATTTCGGACAAATATTTGTCCCACTCTGTATGGTCATTTTTCAAATACGATCTTACGGCTGCCAGAATCGATTGGTTTACGCGTTCCGACGCGTTCGCCTGTGGTGAGTGTGTAGCCGTACGAAGGTGTTTAACACCAAAATTGTTGATCATATCCGCGAACTCTTTACTCACAAATTGTTTTCCATTGTCTGAGACAATGGTTTCAGGGGTTCCAAACTTGTGGAAAACCTCCGAGATTAGGAATTTGATTACATTTTTGGTGTTAGCCTTCGGCAAAGCTTTTAGAAAGACATACTTAGTAAAATGGTCAAGCACTATAAAAATATACACGTTTCCGTTCTTTGAACGCGGGTAGGGACCGAGGAAGTCTATAAATAGACGCTGGAATGGTCTTTCGCATCGTGTCTCGGCACCCATAGGTGGTCATATTAGCGGGTTTAGTATCCTTGGAGATCTGGCAATTTCTTACAAATTCTCTTACCTGTACATTCAAATTAGGCCAATAAAAATATTCTTTAATACGACTAAGTGTTTTACCGATGCCACCGTGAGAAGCTTGGGGCGAATTGTGGCATCGCTTAATGATGTCCGCTGTAAGTTCCTGTGGAACCCAAAGCTTCCATGAAAAATCTTCATTAAGTATAACACCGTCGTATGGCTTAGTTCTCTTGCAGACCAGCTCTTCGACTACCTTCACATCCGGCAATTGCTCGGAATTCGCCTTTATTGTTTCTATTAATTGTAGGTAGTCATCAGATTTGAATGCACAAGAATTAAAATCTATAAGATTAGCCATTTCCTTAATTTCTTCCATTTCGTAGCGCGATAGGGTATCGGGTACTACGTTTTGTTTCCCCTGCCTATGCTCAATTGCGAAATCATACGCCTGCAAATGGAGACTCCACCTCACCAATCGACCAGTCAAATCATGGCATCAATTCTATGTAGGCCCTAAACTTCTTAATCGCCAAGACAACTGCCAAACATTCTCGTTCAGTAACAGAATAATTTTTCTGAGCTGGTGTCAGCTTATGTGAGAAATAGGCTATTGGGTGCTCTCCATCAGAATCGTCTTTCTGGAAAAGAACAGCCCCAATGCCTAAATCTGACGCATCACACTGAACGTAGAAATGCTTGGAGAAATCAGGGTGGTTAAGGAGTGGGCTCGTAGTCAGAGCATTCTTGAGGCGATCAAAAGCAACCTTAGCTTCTTCCGAAAACTTAAATTGTTTACCCTTTTTCAGCGTTTCAAAGATTGGGGCTGCAATGGTAGCATAGTCTGGTATAAATTTTCTATACCAGCCTGTTGCTCCCATGAAGCTCCTCACTTGTTTTGCTGTTTTAGGGTATACAAAACGAGTAATCGTTTCCACTTTAGCTGGATGCGGTTTCAATTTGCCGCCACCGACAATGTACCCTAGATATCTTAACTCCTTAAAACAGAATTTAGATTTTGCTACATTAATGGTCAAACCTGCATCTGCTAGACAAATAGCTACACGCTTCAACAATTCCAGATGTGTCTCGAATTCTGGAGATACTATCAAAAGATCATCTAAGTAGACAAAAACTCTTTCACGAAGCGCCGCGGGGATCACTTTATCCATTAAACGACATAACCTTTGGGCTGCATTACACAATCCAAAAGGCATGACCGTAAATTGATAAAGTGGTCGTCCGGGTACCGTGAATGCAGTTTTTTCTCTACTAGATAATTCTAGTGGTACCTGCCAGAACGCGTCTTTTAAGTCGACACTTGAAATATAAATCGTATCTCCCAATCGACTGAGCAAACCTTCGATATGCGGCAAAGGATAAGCATCCTTGACTGTCAGCGCATTGAGCTTACGAGCGTCCAGGCATAACTGATTCTTCTCGCCCCTTCGTACGAGAGTAACCGGATGACTCCATGGACTCTCGCTAAGCTCAATCACCCCGAGGTCAAGCATCCTATCCAGCTCAGCATACATTAATTTTTGCACAGCCGGGGATACAGGGTAGTAGCGATCTTTCACTGGAATTGCATCACGCGTATCTATTGAATGCATTTCCAAATGTGTTTTTCCTAGTCCTTTTTTTGTATAGCAGGGGAACATCGATATTGCCAAATCTAACTTCTGTCGTTGTTCGGAATTCAACTTATGAGTTATAACATCTAATGTCTCATCCTCGTCATCGCACAGATTAATACCATTAGTTGTTAAGCTATCGATATTGGCGAACAATTTGAAAGCCTTCATAAAATCAACTCCCAAGAATAGCTCACGACTCAGAGTAGGAACTAAATAGAAGTTGATATCATGTGACATACCACGAAACTCAACTTTGACTCTACCGACTATAGGGTGTTCGGTTCCATCCGCCGTTTTTATACTCGTTTTAAAATCGTGGATTGTTAGACCGGTCCTTTGTATGAAGTCCATACAATTACGACCTAAGCACGTAACCGTAGCACCGCTATCTAACAATCCCTCGATTTCCTGATTATTTATCACAATCCTAGTATAAAAACGAGAATCACCGCCCTCAAACAACGAAGCGGCCGAAATTTCCCGCCTAACGTTTCTCCGTCTTCTGTATCGCTCGCGCGCCTTCTTGATTTTACTCGAAACGTTACCGAAAATTCTAAATTTTGCTTCATTGTATTCCCGAATTCTGATATGCAGAGGTTTTAATTCTCTGAGCCGAGGCTCAGAACTTGCATCTAATTTTGCTTCGCTATTTCTCAAAATCCTAATTTGCCCTTTCCCTTCTTTATTAGTTGATGTTGTTAACTGTCTAACTGGGCCTATACCTCGGTTGTCCGCGTCTCCCCAGTTCGAGACGGGTTCCGTGTCCGGTTTCCCTGACACCTAGGACATTTAGGGGTCACAACATTGTCCATTCCACATTTAAAACAGAAAATTCTTCGTGTGGACGAAGGACAATCAAAAAAACCATGACCAACCTCCTTGCAGTTCCAGCAGGTGTATCTACTCGTGTTCTGCATCGCATCCACTTCCAGTGTAGGCATCACTTCTTCCTGCTGAACCACTATTTCGTTTACTCTACCATAATTAGGACGCTGTTGGTAGCTCTGCCTCTGGCTTGCCAACAAATTCTCAGCCCTTTTTACTTCACGACCAAAGTCTTGTAAATTGTAAACTTTTATAGGGAACAACAGTTGTGCTAACGATGGCTTCAAATTCCCCCTCATAATGTCTATCAGGGACTTCACGTCATCTTTTGCTGATGACGTAGTTTAATGATGGCGTTATAAAAGTCTTCAAAAGACTCATGAGGCAACTGCCGGCGGTTGAGTATTTGCATCTGTACCTGGAACTCATTTTCGAAACGCTGGTACTGACTCAAAATTGCATTTTCCAACTCTTGCCAAGAATTTATTTGTGTCAGTTTGCGTTGGTTCCAATACCAGTCTAAGGCTGGACCCTCTAACAGATGATGGAAATGCCGCAAAATATCTGTGTCGGAGCAGTTATAATCCCTTCGTAGCTCGTTGACGCGGAAAATAAATTCCTGGGCATTCAAAGATTTGTTAGTCCCATCAAATTTAATCCCCCACTTGGATAAATTTACATGTTGATGATTTCCAAAGCCATTGGACATCGGCCAAGCATAGTTAGGTGTCGGTATCAAATTCTGATGAGGTTGTGGCTGATAATTATACCCTTGTTGTTGCTGTTGATGATAGTCTTGTTGTTGCTGGTTATTATTATAGCCTTGTTGTAGCTGGTTGTTATAGCTTTGTTGTTGCTGGTTGCTATAGCTTTGTTGTTGCTGTTGATTATTATAGCCTTGTTGTTGCTGCAAGTAAGCCTGGGGCTAATTAACCGGAGGCTGAACCATTTGTTGTGACTGCTCAAAGAACCTGTTTGCCTGGTTTATTTGAGGCTCAGGAACCTGGATAAACCCTTCGCTGCTGTTCATTTGCGTAAAACTTGGTGCAGGCAACAATGGTGGTGGTTGATTTGACCAAGGAGCCTGATTTACAGCTGGCTGCGGTTGTGTATATGTGACTGATGTCACCTCTCTTCCACCTGGATATGTTACTTGTGCGCAAACCGGTGCCACTAAGCTTCTAGTACCGGGAGGTAAAGAATTGGCTTGTGTCATCGGGCTAAACAAAAGCTCTGGTCCTCTTGATTGAGCATCATTAAATGGCACGGTCGGAGCCGGATTCGTTGGAATGTCTTGCTGCTTATTAACATTCAAGGCCATCTTTATTTCGTTCAATGCATTATTGATTCTATCATCTACTTACCTCATAAATTGAGCTTGGGACAAACCGATGGATGCATCGATAACTTCCTGAATATTACTATTCTGGTTCTGCTGCTGAGCCATACTTTCGCGCACTTCGCGACGAACACTTTGAGCTGTGAGGCTACTATATTCTGGAGATATAATGGTGGTATTAAGGTCGTCTGGACTAAGCGAAACCTCGTGAGACAATGCCGGAGCTATGGATGAAGTAGTTGTGGTAAACCCAACTGTAGTGACTGCGTCTGCAGTATGAGATACACCTGCTTCAGTGGTTGCCATGTTGCTGCTGGTTGGTAAATTATTAGAAATTTTGCTACCCTGACGAGTTACTACCATATTCCACCAAAATTACTCAACAAAATTCAAATTATTTGGAAAAATTGGAAAATTATGTTTTTCCTTCGGGAGTAGAAAATACTACACCAAGGATTAAAACCACGATTATAACGAAAATCAAAATTAAAATAATAAAAAATCAAATATATAAAAAAATCACGAATATAATAAAATAAAAGATAATATATAAAAATAATAAAAAAGAAATTATAAAAAAATTTAACACAAAAAATAATGGATACTTCCAGTATTTACGGATACCGCACTAATACCGAAAATTATTTATAAAAATTATAATATTGTGTAAATAAGTGATTGGGGTTTAAATCAGCGTGAGTGTGTAGGATTAGAAAAACAATTTGATGATTAATTTTGACATAAATTAAATTTATACTTGTTGTATAATTCAGTTTTAAGTATGTGTTTCCCTATTGAAACTAAAATGTGAAATTTAACTAAATAGACTGACTTAAATACTGCGACTGAAAATTGAAACGTTATTTCATTTTCCTTTTTCAGGACTAGCAAAAAGACTGTATAACAAAAAATATTTAAATAAAATTTTAATTTTCGTCTCCAGGGGGAGCAGTTAAATTAGTTATTTGAAACTAACTAATTAAGACTCTGAGATTGGAAATGCTAAAAAGTACTTATATTTAAAAATGTATCGCAATTATATTTAATTTAATTAATAAAATTTTTTTAAATATAAGGCTTATACATATTAAATGAAAGTATGAAAAAAAACAAATGAAATTTAGTTGGGCTATTGAATCTAATATGACTTTTTGTTAACTTTATTTTCTATGCGAATAATCCTGTTCTCATATATACAACATTGATTACGACTCTAGCTATAAAGTTAACAAAAAGAAATATTTTTGCCAAGATGTCGCAACGCGTTACGGACTCTTATGTTTACGTGAACGGGACTTACACCTCTTGAGCAAAAACACAAAACTAACATGTAAGGAAACACTCACTTCGGGCCCCACGTTGGGCGCCATTCTGTACTGACCAGGAATCGAAATTAAAAATAACCAAACAGAATCATCTGTTGTGATGTCGGTGTTACCATTTTTACATTTACATTTTTATAATTTTAAAAAAACTCATATTAGCGGTATTCACTGTTAAGTGCGAATGGTCTAGCATCATTGCAAATGCAAAATTTTACCATAATCCAATAACAAAATACACACAAAAACATTTACAATTTTGCATTTGCAATGATGCAATACCATTCGCACTTAATACTGAACTCCCCTATTATATTTTTTCATTTAAAACGTTATAAAATTCATTATTATATTTTATTGAAATATTTTTCATAAAAAATTCAATTAAACTTGATTAACAATATTATTTAGGTAAGTTATTAATACATCAAAATATAATAATTAAAAAAAATATTAATTATTTAACATATGAGTTTAAAATTCTTTTAGCAGCTTTCATATACAGGAGATTTCAAGTAAGTTTTTATATTGGGTATTTATAAAAAGGTATTTTATATTATATAGATTTTATTTATTCTTAGGTTCTTTTTTTTTGTTGTTGTTTAGAATCTAACTTTTTCCTTGATTACTACCAACTGTGCCAAATTTGTGGCTTAAATTGACTCAGGAACCCTACCAAAATGAGCTCACTTTGTATGGCCCTATTTCCCTCGCAATTATCTAAGGAATTAACTAATTGGTAAATAAATATAAAAAAAGCTAATTCTAACATTAACCATTGTAATAAAAAATTACATATAATATATGTACACTTATATATTTTTCTTTTATCTTTACAGAATACCTGATGTTTCAGTGTTGATGGTGGTAGGTGATAAAAATGCGATGATGGTGCTTGCTGAGATGCCTGTTGGATGATGGTGGAGATGCTGACAACAAGATGATGAGGAGATGATGAATAACCAGACTAGGTAGGGGAAACCAAGGTGATGGCGGATTAAAGAGATGACTTCGTATGACCAGACTAGAAGGAGAAGCAATGGTGATGGCGGTCTGGTGGATACAGTTGATGTGGGCGTTGAAGGATGGAGGATATGTGGCGGATGGTGAATTTGGCGGAAGTGGCTGGCGAAAATGGCGGTTTTTTTACTTTTATAAAGTTTAATGTTTCTTTTTCAGGTTTTTTTTTTTTAGTCTTAGATTTAAGTTGTTTTTCTTTCTTTAAGTTCTAAATTTCTTTTATATTTAAGTTAATTTTTTTATATTTTCTTTATCTTTAGTTTTCTTTTGTAACTTTAATTTTTAACAATTTCTTTAAATTTGTCTCTTATTTTAATTTCTAATTTAGTTTTCTTATCTGTTTTTCTTTCGGTTCTTTATATTTAAGTTCATTTCTTTATTTAATTTATTTTAAGTTTTATTAAATAGTTTGTTTTATATTTTAGCTTTAATTTTATTTATTTTAGCTTTAATTTCAGTTTTAGTTTTATCTTAATTTAGTTTTTCTTCTTCTAGATTTATTTAGGTTTTTACTTCAGTTTTTAGGTTTATTTATGTTTATATTAAAGTTTTTATTTAGTTTTAAGTTTATTATTTAGTTTTAGTTTTATTTTTAACTCAGTTTTTAGGTTTATTCTTAAGTTTTAGTTTATTTTAGGTTTAAGTTTGATTTAGCTTTTAGTTTTAAATTTGGGCTTATTTTATTTAGTTTTATTTTAAAATTTCATTTAGTCTTAGGTTTATTATTTATATTTAATTTAGCTTTAGATCTTTTATATAGTTTTTTAGATTTTCTTTTTGTCTTTAAATAAAAGTTTCTTTTTCTTTTTTTTTTAAATACAATTTTTCACAAAAACTTTCACAATTTGTTTGATTTTTTTACGATGCGCCACTTAAACCACTTACCCATCCAATTCACATTCAACAGCAAAAGAGATAGATCCACCGGTCAAACCTCCGCTCATCACCTCGGTGTAATTTTTTTGTTCCAGGCAAAATAGATTGTCAGCAATCTATTTTGCCTGGCGACTGTATTTTGTTTGTTTATGTCCATCCTTCTAGTCTGTTTCCTTATTTGTATCTGTCAAAACCTCTTTGACATCTGTCATAATTTTCCGCGTTGCCAACCTCTTCTCCAACATCTACAGGGTGCACACGACAATTTATTCCCAAAGCGGGAAAGGTAAACCACAGTACCGCCAAGGACTATAGACCGATCAGTCTGTCATCGTTTTTATTGAAAACACTAGAAAGATTGGTCGATATCCATGTCAGGAACATCCTCTCCCCTGATAATTTCTTTAGGGCACAGCACGCATACCTTAAAGGGAGGTCGGAACTATAGAGGGGACACTTGACAAAAAGGAGTATGTTATGGCATCTTTCTTGGATATAGAGGGTGCGTTTAATAATGTGAACATATCCGCAATAGTTGATGCATTGGGTGACCTAGGTGTTGATCAGCGGATAAGAAATTGGACAGAAGGAAAGTTGTGACAAGAGACACACCACAAGGTGGTGTCATCTCTCCACTTCTGTTGAATCTTGTCGTAAATAAAATCCTTTTCAGGCTCAGCAGGAAAGGTACCAAAGTAGTCGCAAATGCTGACGACGTTGTGCTTCTTATTCAGGGTAAGTTTCTTCCCACAATAAGTGAACTCATGGAATCAGCTCTCAACGTTCTGTTATCATGGGCCAAGGAAAACGGTCTAGGTGTTAATCCTGCCAAGACCGAACTGGTTCTTTTCACCAGGAGATATAAAACTCCAGAATTCAGACCTCCACGACTGGATGGTACTTTTCTGAAGTTTTCAAGCGAAGCCAAATATCTTGGCGTAATTTTGGACTCTAAGCTCTCGTGGAAACGTAATGCTGAGAGTCGAATGAAGAAGGCTTTATGTGCCTTCTATATATGTAAGAAAACCTTTGGGAAGAGATGGGGTCATAAGACCTATTTTGACCTATGGGGCTCTTGTTTGGTGGAGATTGGTAGACATAAGACTCACCTTTCTATTCTCAACAAGGTGCAAAGATTAGCATGTCTTGCAATTACTGGCTCTATGAATTCTAGCCCTAAGGGCAGTCTAGAGACGATGCTAAATATAACTCCCCTTGATATATATATCAAATGCATTTCTGCTAAGTCTGCTCTACGACTTAAACAGTCGAGCGGACTAAAGCATGATCGTATTGGTCATGGCACCATCAAATTGGCGGGAAACGGATTACATAATACCTACACCGAATTTTGACAGAACTTTTAAGACCAGACAAGGGATCATTGGGCCGCGAACTCTGTCCTAAGGGAAGACGTGATCTCAATCTACACTGATGGTTCAAAGACAGAAAGAGGCACGGGCTCGGGAATCTTCTCAGATCAACTGGACCTTTTGATGTCTATTCGATTACCCGATACCTGCACGGTTTTCCAGGCAGAGATTTATGCCATCGATACAGCCGCGAGAAGAATCCGGGTACTGAATCTCGAAAATTCGACTATACATATCTACTTGGACATCCTTGCATCAATCAAGGCTTTTAACTCCAACGTGATCAGGTCGAAATGTCTTCTCAATTGTATCAAATCACTGGCACAACTGACACAACATCATGTCGAGTTGATATGGGTTCCAGGACACGAGGGCATCCGGGGAAATGAAGTATCTGATGAGTGCGCAACCAACGGGTCGTCCCTGGACGTATCTCTAGCGCAAAGGGATATTCACACTCCCCTGGTGACAGTATCGAGATTGATAGATGAATGGGCTTTGAATGAGACGGAACTCAGGTAGTCAAATATCATCACTTGTAGAATATCCAGAATGCTCTGGCCCAATCTGACAGAGGATAGAACTAGAACTCTTTTGTATCTTAGCAGGAATTCGATCAGGCTTGTTACGGGTATAATTACTGGGCATTGTATGATTGGACATATGTCGGAACGTATGGGTTACCCACGTTATAGCTACTGTAGAAGTTGTTTAGATGAAGAGGAGGAGGAATCGGTACAGCACCTTCTATGTGAATGCCCAGCCTTACAAGAGCATAGACTACTACATCTTGGTAGAGCTCTTTCCCATGATCTGGACTGTCTCAGAGATGTGTCACTGGTAAATATGATCAGATTTATTAGAAGTACCGGTTGGTTCCCACGGGGACCACAGGAATCACATAGTCAACGAAATTAGGGAGGGAAACTATTCTCACTTTATGTACGAATTTTCAACATAAGGGAATAGTATTTCTAAGGGTATCACAATGGGCCACAAGGCCTCCGAGTGAACTTGCTAAATTGCGAGCCACCCACGTAACCTAACCTAGTATTATAAGTAAGCTGAAATTTAGCTTTCTAGGTATTTTGGAAGCTTCAAAAATCTTTGTAAATTATCAAAAATCCTTAATTTTTCGGGATTTGTTAATCCCAAAAATCCCGGGGTTCTCCTGGGGTTATTAAATTTAAAAAGTTTATCGAAGTTAACCCCCAGGTATGATAAACTGTTTTTAATAGGTTGTCTTTTATTTATTGATATCAATAAAGGAGCGTTTGAAAATAATCTCTTCAATTTTTATATCGAAAACATAAATACAATATTAAATTCAATATACAAGGTGGCGCAAAAGTAAACTTCCGATGTTTTTTGGTTGTAATTAAAAACTTTGATTCTTCTTGTGGATTATTTTTATTTGGTCTTTTAATTTTTTTTACATCAAGTCGAGAATATGATGTCATGTAAATGGTCATTTGAGACCTTTTTATGGCATTTTCAAGAGTCTGAGGCTTGTTGACATAAACCCGCGACTTCAAAAAGCCCCACAAAAAGAAGTCTCGAGCGGTCAAATCAGGCGATCTTGCTGGCCAGTGCAAATCGCCAAAACGGGAGATTAGGCGCCCGGGAAATGCATCCTTCAGCATATCGGTTGTGGCACGTGCAGTGTGTGCCGTTGCACCGTCCTGTTGGAACCACATGTTTTCCAATCGCAATTCATCAAGTTGCGGCAAAAAGAACTCGTTGATCATTGCTCTGTAGCGCTCACCATTCACAGTAACCGTTTGGCCCGCGACGTCTTCGAAGAAAAAAGCGAAAACAGCACACCATACAGTGACTTTGAGCAGGTGTAATGGCTCTTCGTGGGTTACATGCGGATTTTCAGTGCCCCAGAAGCGTAAATTTTGCTTATTTACGTACCCGCTAAGATGGAAATGGGCCTCATCACTCATGATTATTTTTGATGAAAAATCATCTTCCTCTTGGTGGTGATTAAGGATGGCAATATTCCGCGTTCTGGAGCAGTGTAGCGTAACATTGTTTATTAACGTGTATTTCGCATGTGTTTACTACACAAATGTCCAAACAGAACTGACATTAGGGGCCAATCGCAAAATTTATAGCATTTTCTGATAGGAGGATTACTTTTGCGCCACCTTGTATTTAAAAGAGTAATAAAAATAAAATTGCAGTAAAAATATATTTTTATCAAAAAATTTTCTTAAAATTAGGGTGCTTAGAAAAATTTACAATAAAATTTTGTTTGCCTGTATATAAAATAATTTTTTGTGTTATATCACTGTGAGTGTGATTTATTAGTGAACATTTTAGGTGTATGTTTGAGAGAAACAGAAAAGAAACAAACACGACTTTAATTTGCGAACATGAAAAATAAATCGCAACAAGTAAGAGAGCTATATTCGGCTGTGCCGAATCTTATATACCCTTCACCAAATTATACTTTAAAACAGGGTTTCGATATTCAGCTCTAGCAACATATTTCTTACATTTGACTATGCAATAAATATTTTTTTTTTTTTTTAACGTTTATTTATTTATCGAATCTGCCTTACTTAGGCCTGACAATAAGTAATAAAATCTTATAACTAAAATTAAAACTAAATGCTCTCTGACGTGAGCGTTGATGTTCATAAGGGCCACATCTTAGCGGGGTGGTAGATCGGCTCTACGAAGCCTTGATCTTGTTTGGGTCTGTGTGAGATGTCTTGCAAGCGGGTTCGGGTGGTTCCACAATTTCATGATGTATTTCTCACGGACATTCTTGAATTCGTCTTTAACTAACGGTACTTGTAGGTCTCTATGGATGTTCTCATTTCTTATGTACCAAGGTGCACCTGTCATTATCCTAAGAATTCTCGATTGGGCCCTCTGTATAAGTTCAATACTGGAATTACTGGCCGTTCCCCACAATTGGATTCCATATGTCCAGATTGGTTTTAAAACACATTTATACAGGATGACTTTATAGTCAAGGCTTAATTTTGATTGGTGATTGAGTAACCAGTGAAGGCTAGAGGCTCTTAACTTCATGTGAAGTCTCTTGGCTTCTATATGACGACGCCAAGTAAGTCGTCTATCCAAGTGAATACCAAGGTATGTAACAGTATCTGTCTGTGGAATGTTTATGTTATTTAGTGTGATAGGTGGACAATCACCCCTTCTGAGAGTAAATGTGATGTGTTTACTTTTGAGTTCATTTACTCGTATTCTCCAGTTATTCAACCATATCTCCACGAGTCTCAGATAATTTGCCAATTTCGTAGAAGCTACCTGCGGATCTGCATGTGAGCTAAGTATTGCCGTATCATCAGCGAAAGTTGATATGGTAAGTCTATCACACACAGGCAAGTCAGAAGTATATATCAAATAAAGTGTTGGTCCGAGAACACTTCCCTGTGGAACACCAGCTTTAATTTCATAATTTCCTGTTATATAATCGCAATATTTCACTCTAAAAACTCGGTCTGATATGTATGACTCCAGCAATCGATGCGTACTTGGTGGCAGTAGACACTTAATTTTGTGAATTAACCCCTTATGCCACACCTTGTCGAAGGCCTGGGCGATGTCCAAAAAGATAGCACAGCAGTATTTTTTATTTTCAAAAGATTTTCTGATCTCTCCAGTCAATCGATTAACTTGTTCAATGGTTCCATGTTGTTCACGAAAACCAAATTGATGAACTGGGATAATATTTTGGTTATTTAAGTATGGAATAATTTTACATTTCAATACTTTCTCAAATAACTTTGATATGCATGGCAGTAGACTTATAGGTCTGTATGAAGACGGCATTGTTAAATCTATCATTATGATCTGAGCAATTTTCCAATTAGTTGGGAAAACGCCTAGTCTAATGATCGCAGAAAACAATACAGATAGCACGATTATAGCTATATTCGGTAGGTTTTTAATCATGGATGGCGTAATTTTGTCATATCCTGGAGATTTTTTTGTATTTGTGTTATTTTTGATAACTTTTCGAACGTCCTCGGGACTTACTCTGATATGATCATCCGCTGTCTCGTGAACAGGAGGATTTTCCAGTACAAAATCATTGTTGGGTGGATTTGGCTTAAATACATTACGTAGGTGCTCGGCAAAAATTAATGCTTTGTCCTTATCATTTCTTGCCCAATTACCGTCAGATTTTCTCAACGGAGTTTTTCCCTCTACCGGTGGTTTGATGTTACGTGTGGCTTTCCAAAGAGAAAAGTTCGTATGTTTTGTATTCGTCAAACTCTCAATGTATCTTTCGTTTCTGCGATCCTCTTCTAAACAAAGGGCTCTCTTCAGTCTTCTAGTAGCGATGGACAGCCTCTGCTTTGCAGCAGGTGATCTATTTTGTTGTCATTCTCTTCTAAGCTTTCTCTTTTCGAGAAGCAATCGTTCAATATCTGAATTGGAAATATGCATTTTTGGCTTTCTAGAGATCTCGATCCTTGAATGATCCAGAGCCGAAATAATTAATGACGTGAAGTCATTGACGCATTCGTTTATCTCTCCCTCACACTGTATATTTGGATTTGTGTGGATATGGCTACTGATAAACTTTTTGTATTTAAGCCAATTTGTTTTGTAAAACGGAATATTTTCAGGAGTTTTTGGTATATTTTTCCCATAATAGGTGACTATTACGGGTGAATGGTCGGAAGATAAATCAAAAGATATTTCCGTAGATATTGAATTTCGATCTACATTTCTGGATATGGCAAAGTCTATAAGGTCAGGAATTTTCCTAGGATCAGTAGGCCAGTATGTTGGTTGGCCAGGGGATATGACATCCAGGCAATTCCTGCTGTCAACTAGGGCTTTGTAGAGCTGTCTTCCTCTAGGGTTAATTAGCCGTGAACCCCAGTATGTGTGTTTCGCATTGTAATCACCACATGCCAGGAAACGATCTCCTAGAGTTTCAAAGAATTCTTCAAATTTGTCCTTAGTCATCGAAAATCGTGGGGGGCAATATATGGAACTCACTGTAAGATTTCCAAATGAACATTCCAGTCGTATGGAAGTTGCTTGCATATATTCTTTTGAAAATTCATCTAGGGCATAATGTTTTAAACGGCTTTTAATCAAGATACCAGTACCACCATGAGCTTTTCCGTCGGGATGATTTGTGTTATGGAATGAAAATCCTGGAATATTAAAGTTGTATCTATTTGTAAGGTGTGTCTCAGAAATTAACATCACATCGACGTCTTTACTTATCATAAAATTATAAACCTCAGATTTATGTTGGTTCAAACCATTTGCATTCCAAAAACAAACTTTCAAGAAACTCATTTTTTTGATAGGAGGATTTGAAGCATTTGGTTCTGCGCTCTCAAAAGCTCTTGTATTGTGTTTTGCATGGTTGACATTATGTTAGTCATGTTTTCATTAAGAGAGGTAATATTTTGTGTAAGCGCTTGTAACAGGTTTTCTAACCCTCCCGTATTTTGGGGTACATTAGGCTGCTTATTTTCTGACTTCAAAACACCAGCGTAAGAGTTGGTTCCAGATTTAGCCGTGTTTAATTGTGTGAAATTTGCATTCATTGTCGTAGAGTTCTTATTTTCATTATTACGGGCTACTGAATTTACTGGTGTAGGAAAATCTATGTTACCCGCAGATGGAACAAAAAAGTCATCTCTCTTTGGTTGACGCCTCTCTCTCAATCTTTTTAATAATTCTTTGTAAACTGGGCATCCCCGATAATTCGCCGTATGGTCGCCACCACAGTTTCCACATTTCTTTTTGAGACCCTTTTGGATAATATCACATTGTGATGAAGAATGCAAGTCTCCGCATGCAACACATACAGTGCGTAGAGTACAATAATTTCTCGTATGTCCAAACTCTTGACAGTTACCACACTGGACGAGTCGATTTCGCTTGAGAGGTTCCTCAATAGTTATTCTACGATTCAGTAAATAACAAAGAGAGTATATTGGGTGAGTTTCATTCCCTTTTAGTTTTTTATCATCTGGATCTAACTCTACTCTAAACATTGGTTGAGGAGTTTTGTCTCTGTTAAATATATTTATTACTACTTTCGTTTTATAGCCCAATTCTTCCAGGGCCTCCTTGATTTCGTTAGGTTCTACACTGGACTCTATACCCTTTATGACCACTATAAGGCCCTTACTACTTTTCAGCTGATATCTGTAGAAATTCTTCTTGCCGTCGTTTAAGTATTGAGAGATTTTTCTATAATCCTCCTCAGTGTATATGACTATTTTCGTTTCATGCACACCACCTTTTCTTATTGGGACGATGTGGAAATTATTTTTTCCAACAAGATCAATTAATATTTTTACCAAATGTTTAGAACTAGGTTCCCGAAGGAAGATTGGTGGTGGCTTTAATGGTTTCTGATTAGAATTACCATTTTTAACAGACTTAATATTGTCATCTTCACTCAAAAGCGCGAAACGATTATTATTCAAGGGACTTGTAGTTAGTTTCTGCTTTTTAAAAGGTGTCTCCTTTTTTTGTGGACTTAAAATTCTTTTATTAATACTTATGTATCTAAGCATACCTGGTAATACTGCTGGTTTCGTTGTGGTTATATTTCTTACATCCTTTGGAATGGCACCCTTCGATGCACCATTGTTACTACTTACGGTTTTATTAGTGTTAATTACACTTGCGCTCTCACTAGAATTTGTTTTCTGTGGTTTATTTAAAGCTTGTGTATACATGTTTAACTCTGATGTTGTTGTTGTGTTTAACACAGGCGTATTGTTCTTTATATTGGAATTTTTTGTATTCTCTTTTGTGCTATATTCTATACAATCACTTTTTTCTTACTTTATGTAAGAAAACCTTTGGGAAGAGATGGGGTCATAAGACCTATTTTGACCTATGGGGCTCTTGTTTGGTGGAGATTGGTAGACATAAGACTCACCTTTCTATTCTCAACAAGGTGCAAAGATTAGCATGTCTTGCAATTACTGGCTCCATGAATTCTAGCCCTAAGGGCAGTCTAGAGACGATGCTAAATATAACTCCCCTTGATATATATATCAAATGCATTTCTGCTAAGTCTGCTCTACGACTTAAACAGTCGAGCGGACTAAAGCATGATCGTATTGGTCATGGCACCATCAAATTGGCGGGAAACGGATTACATAATACCTACACCGAATTTTGACAGAACTTTTAAGACCAGACAAGGGATCATTGGGCCGCGAACTCTGTCCTAAGGGAAGACGTGATCTCAATCTACACTGATGGTTCAAAGACAGAAAGAGGCACGGGCTCGGGAATCTTCTCAGATCAACTGGACCTTTTGATGTCTATTCGATTACCCGATACCTGCACGGTTTTCCAGGCAGAGATTTATGCCATCGATACAGCCGCGAGAAGAATCCGGGTACTGAATCTCGAAAATTCGACTATACATATCTACTTGGACATCCTTGCATCAATCAAGGCTTTTAACTCCAACGTGATCAGGTCGAAATGTCTTCTCAATTGTATCAAATCACTGGCACAACTGACACAACATCATGTCGAGTTGATATGGGTTCCAGGACACGAGGGCATCCGGGGAAATGAAGTATCTGATGAGTGCGCAACCAACGGGTCGTCCCTGGACGTATCTCTAGCGCAAAGGGATATTCACACTCCCCTGGTGACAGTATCGAGATTGATAGATGAATGGGCTTTGAATGAGACGGAACTCAGGTAGTCAAATATCATCACTTGTAGAATATCCAGAATGCTCTGGCCCAATCTGACAGAGGATAGAACTAGAACTCTTTTGTATCTTAGCAGGAATTCGATCAGGCTTGTTACGGGTATAATTACTGGGCATTGTATGATTGGACATATGTCGGAACGTATGGGTTACCCACGTTATAGCTACTGTAGAAGTTGTTTAGATGAAGAGGAGGAGGAATCGGTACAGCACCTTCTATGTGAATGCCCAGCCTTACAAGAGCATAGACTACTACATCTTGGTAGAGCTCTTTCCCATGATCTGGACTGTCTCAGAGATGTGTCACTGGTAAATATGATCAGATTTATTAGAAGTACCGGTTGGTTCCCACGGGGACCACAGGAATCACATAGTCAACGAAATTAGGGAGGGAAACTATTCTCACTTTATGTACGAATTTTCAACATAAGGGAATAGTATTTCTAAGGGTATCACAATGGGCCACAAGGCCTCCGAGTGAACTTGCTAAATTGCGAGCCACCCACGTAACCTAACCTAGTATTATAAGTAAGCTGAAATTTAGCTTTCTAGGTATTTTGGAAGCTTCAAAAATCTTTGTAAATTATCAAAAATCCTTAATTTTTCGGGATTTGTTAATCCCAAAAATCCCGGGGTTCTCCTGGGGTTATTAAATTTAAAAAGTTTATCGAAGTTAACCCCCAGGTATGATAAACTGTTTTTAATAGGTTGTCTTTTATTTATTGATATCAATAAAGGAGCGTTTGAAAATAATCTCTTCACTTTTTATATCGAAAACATAAATACAATATTAAATTCAATATACAAGGTGGCGCAAAAGTAAACTTCCGATGTTTTTTGGTTGTAATTAAAAACTTTGATTCTTCTTGTGGATTATTTTTATTTGGTCTTTTAATTTTTTTTACATCAAGTCGAGAATATGATGTCATGTAAATGGTCATTTGAGACCTTTTTATGGCATTTTCAAGAGTCTGAGGCTTGTTGACATAAACCCGCGACTTCAAAAAGCCCCACAAAAAGAAGTCTCGAGCGGTCAAATCAGGCGATCTTGCTGGCCAGTGCAAATCGCCAAAACGGGAGATTAGGCGCCCGGGAAATGCATCCTTCAGCATATCGGTTGTGGCACGTGCAGTGTGTGCCGTTGCACCGTCCTGTTGGAACCACATGTTTTCCAATCGCAATTCATCAAGTTGCGGCAAAAAGAACTCGTTGATCATTGCTCTGTAGCGCTCACCATTCACAGTAACCGTTTGGCCCGCGACGTCTTCGAAGAAAAAAGCGAAAACAGCACACCATACAGTGACTTTGAGCAGGTGTAATGGCTCTTCGTGGGTTACATGCGGATTTTCAGTGCCCCAGAAGCGTAAATTTTGCTTATTTACGTACCCGCTAAGATGGAAATGGGCCTCATCACTCATGATTATTTTTGATGAAAAATCATCTTCCTCTTGGTGGTGATTAAGGATGGCAATATTCCGCGTTCTGGAGCAGTGTAGCGTAACATTGTTTATTAACGTGTATTTCGCATGTGTTTACTACACAAATGTCAAAACAGAACTGACATTAGGGGCCAATCGCAAAATTTATAGCATTTTCTGATAGGAGGATTACTTTTGCGCCACCTTGTATTTAAAAGAGTAATAAAAATAAAATTGCAGTAAAAATATATTTTTATCAAAAAATTTTCTTAAAATTAGGGTGCTTAGAAAAATTTACAATAAAATTTTGTTTGCCTGTATATAAAATAATTTTTTGTGTTATATCACTGTGAGTGTGATTTATTAGTGAACATTTTAGGTGTATGTTTGAGAGAAACAGAAAAGAAACAAACACGACTTTAATTTGCGAACATGAAAAATAAATCGCAACAAGTAAGAGAGCTATATTCGGCTGTGCCGAATCTTATATACCCTTCACCAAATTATACTTTAAAACAGGGTTTCGATATTCAGCTCTAGCAACATATTTCTTACATTTGACTATGCAATAAATATTTTTTTTTTTTTTTAACGTTTATTTATTTATCGAATCTGCCTTACTTAGGCCTGACAATAAGTAATAAAATCTTATAACTAAAATTAAAACTAAATGCTCTCTGACGTGAGCGTTGATGTTCATAAGGGCCACATCTTAGCGGGGTGGTAGATCGGCTCTACGAAGCCTTGATCTTGTTTGGGTCTGTGTGAGATGTCTTGCAAGCGGGTTCGGGTGGTTCCACAATTTCATGATGTATTTCTCACGGACATTCTTGAATTCGTCTTTAACTAACGGTACTTGTAGGTCTCTATGGATGTTCTCATTTCTTATGTACCAAGGTGCACCTGTCATTATCCTAAGAATTCTCGATTGGGCCCTCTGTATAAGTTCAATACTGGAATTACTGGCCGTTCCCCACAATTGGATTCCATATGTCCAGATTGGTTTTAAAACACATTTATACAGGATGACTTTATAGTCAAGGCTTAATTTTGATTGGTGATTGAGTAACCAGTGAAGGCTAGAGGCTCTTAACTTCATGTGAAGTCTCTTGGCTTCTATATGACGACGCCAAGTAAGTCGTCTATCCAAGTGAATACCAAGGTATGTAACAGTATCTGTCTGTGGAATGTTTATGTTATTTAGTGTGATAGGTGGACAATCACCCCTTCTGAGAGTAAATGTGATGTGTTTACTTTTGAGTTCATTTACTCGTATTCTCCAGTTATTCAACCATATCTCCACGAGTCTCAGATAATTTGCCAATTTCGTAGAAGCTACCTGCGGATCTGCATGTGAGCTAAGTATTGCCGTATCATCAGCGAAAGTTGATATGGTAAGTCTATCACACACAGGCAAGTCAGAAGTATATATCAAATAAAGTGTTGGTCCGAGAACACTTCCCTGTGGAACACCAGCTTTAATTTCATAATTTCCTGTTATATAATCGCAATATTTCACTCTAAAAACTCGGTCTGATATGTATGACTCCAGCAATCGATGCGTACTTGGTGGCAGTAGACACTTAATTTTGTGAATTAACCCCTTATGCCACACCTTGTCGAAGGCCTGGGCGATGTCCAAAAAGATAGCACAGCAGTATTTTTTATTTTCAAAAGATTTTCTGATCTCTCCAGTCAATCGATTAACTTGTTCAATGGTTCCATGTTGTTCACGAAAACCAAATTGATGAACTGGGATAATATTTTGGTTATTTAAGTATGGAATAATTTTACATTTCAATACTTTCTCAAATAACTTTGATATGCATGGCAGTAGACTTATAGGTCTGTATGAAGACGGCATTGTTAAATCTATCATTATGATCTGAGCAATTTTCCAATTAGTTGGGAAAACGCCTAGTCTAATGATCGCAGAAAACAATACAGATAGCACGATTATAGCTATATTCGGTAGGTTTTTAATCATGGATGGCGTAATTTTGTCATATCCTGGAGATTTTTTTGTATTTGTGTTATTTTTGATAACTTTTCGAACGTCCTCGGGACTTACTCTGATATGATCATCCGCTGTCTCGTGAACAGGAGGATTTTCCAGTACAAAATCATTGTTGGGTGGATTTGGCTTAAATACATTACGTAGGTGCTCGGCAAAAATTAATGCTTTGTCCTTATCATTTCTTGCCCAATTACCGTCAGATTTTCTCAACGGAGTTTTTCCCTCTACCGGTGGTTTGATGTTACGTGTGGCTTTCCAAAGAGAAAAGTTCGTATGTTTTGTATTCGTCAAACTCTCAATGTATCTTTCGTTTCTGCGATCCTCTTCTAAACAAAGGGCTCTCTTCAGTCTTCTAGTAGCGATGGACAGCCTCTGCTTTGCAGCAGGTGATCTATTTTGTTGTCATTCTCTTCTAAGCTTTCTCTTTTCGAGAAGCAATCGTTCAATATCTGAATTGGAAATATGCATTTTTGGCTTTCTAGAGATCTCGATCCTTGAATGATCCAGAGCCGAAATAATTAATGACGTGAAGTCATTGACGCATTCGTTTATCTCTCCCTCACACTGTATATTTGGATTTGTGTGGATATGGCTACTGATAAACTTTTTGTATTTAAGCCAATTTGTTTTGTAAAACGGAATATTTTCAGGAGTTTTTGGTATATTTTTCCCATAATAGGTGACTATTACGGGTGAATGGTCGGAAGATAAATCAAAAGATATTTCCGTAGATATTGAATTTCGATCTACATTTCTGGATATGGCAAAGTCTATAAGGTCAGGAATTTTCCTAGGATCAGTAGGCCAGTATGTTGGTTGGCCAGGGGATATGACATCCAGGCAAATCCTGCTGTCAACTAGGGCTTTGTAGAGCTGTCTTCCTCTAGGGTTAATTAGCCGTGAACCCCAGTATGTGTGTTTCGCATTGTAATCACCACATGCCAGGAAACGATCTCCTAGAGTTTCAAAGAATTCTTCAAATTTGTCCTTAGTCATCGAAAATCGTGGGGGGCAATATATGGAACTCACTGTAAGATTTCCAAATGAACATTCCAGTCGTATGGAAGTTGCTTGCATATATTCTTTTGAAAATTCATCTAGGGCATAATGTTTTAAACGGCTTTTAATCAAGATACCAGTACCACCATGAGCTTTTCCGTCGGGATGATTTGTGTTATGGAATGAAAATCCTGGAATATTAAAGTTGTATCTATTTGTAAGGTGTGTCTCAGAAATTAACATCACATCGACGTCTTTACTTATCATAAAATTATAAACCTCAGATTTATGTTGGTTCAAACCATTTGCATTCCAAAAACAAACTTTCAAGAAACTCATTTTTTTGATAGGAGGATTTGAAGCATTTGGTTCTGCGCTCTCAAAAGCTCTTGTATTGTGTTTTGCATGGTTGACATTATGTTAGTCATGTTTTCATTAAGAGAGGTAATATTTTGTGTAAGCGCTTGTAACAGGTTTTCTAACCCTCCCGTATTTTGGGGTACATTAGGCTGCTTATTTTCTGACTTCAAAACACCAGCGTAAGAGTTGGTTCCAGATTTAGCCGTGTTTAATTGTGTGAAATTTGCATTCATTGTCGTAGAGTTCTTATTTTCATTATTACGGGCTACTGAATTTACTGGTGTAGGAAAATCTATGTTACCCGCAGATGGAACAAAAAAGTCATCTCTCTTTGGTTGACGCCTCTCTCTCAATCTTTTTAATAATTCTTTGTAAACTGGGCATCCCCGATAATTCGCCGTATGGTCGCCACCACAGTTTCCACATTTCTTTTTGAGACCCTTTTGGATAATATCACATTGTGATGAAGAATGCAAGTCTCCGCATGCAACACATACAGTGCGTAGAGTACAATAATTTCTCGTATGTCCAAACTCTTGACAGTTACCACACTGGACGAGTCGATTTCGCTTGAGAGGTTCCTCAATAGTTATTCTACGATTCAGTAAATAACAAAGAGAGTATATTGGGTGAGTTTCATTCCCTTTTAGTTTTTTATCATCTGGATCTAACTCTACTCTAAACATTGGTTGAGGAGTTTTGTCTCTGTTAAATATATTTATTACTACTTTCGTTTTATAGCCCAATTCTTCCAGGGCCTCCTTGATTTCGTTAGGTTCTACACTGGACTCTATACCCTTTATGACCACTATAAGGCCCTTACTACTTTTCAGCTGATATCTGTAGAAATTCTTCTTGCCGTCGTTTAAGTATTGAGAGATTTTTCTATAATCCTCCTCAGTGTATATGACTATTTTCGTTTCATGCACACCACCTTTTCTTATTGGGACGATGTGGAAATTATTTTTTCCAACAAGATCAATTAATATTTTTACCAAATGTTTAGAACTAGGTTCCCGAAGGAAGATTGGTGGTGGCTTTAATGGTTTCTGATTAGAATTACCATTTTTAACAGACTTAATATTGTCATCTTCACTCAAAAGCGCGAAACGATTATTATTCAAGGGACTTGTAGTTAGTTTCTGCTTTTTAAAAGGTGTCTCCTTTTTTTGTGGACTTAAAATTCTTTTATTAATACTTATGTATCTAAGCATACCTGGTAATACTGCTGGTTTCGTTGTGGTTATATTTCTTACATCCTTTGGAATGGCACCCTTCGATGCACCATTGTTACTACTTACGGTTTTATTAGTGTTAATTACACTTGCGCTCTCACTAGAATTTGTTTTCTGTGGTTTATTTAAAGCTTGTGTATACATGTTTAACTCTGATGTTGTTGTTGTGTTTAACACAGGCGTATTGTTCTTTATATTGGAATTTTTTGTATTCTCTTTTGTGCTATATTCTATACAATCACTTTTTTCTTACTTTATGTAAGAAAACCTTTGGGAAGAGATGGGGTCATAAGACCTATTTTGACCTATGGGGCTCTTGTTTGGTGGAGATTGGTAGACATAAGACTCACCTTTCTATTCTCAACAAGGTGCAAAGATTAGCATGTCTTGCAATTACTGGCTCCATGAATTCTAGCCCTAAGGGCAGTCTAGAGACGATGCTAAATATAACTCCCCTTGATATATATATCAAATGCATTTCTGCTAAGTCTGCTCTACGACTTAAACAGTCGAGCGGACTAAAGCATGATCGTATTGGTCATGGCACCATCAAATTGGCGGGAAACGGATTACATAATACCTACACCGAATTTTGACAGAACTTTTAAGACCAGACAAGGGATCATTGGGCCGCGAACTCTGTCCTAAGGGAAGACGTGATCTCAATCTACACTGATGGTTCAAAGACAGAAAGAGGCACGGGCTCGGGAATCTTCTCAGATCAACTGGACCTTTTGATGTCTATTCGATTACCCGATACCTGCACGGTTTTCCAGGCAGAGATTTATGCCATCGATACAGCCGCGAGAAGAATCCGGGTACTGAATCTCGAAAATTCGACTATACATATCTACTTGGACATCCTTGCATCAATCAAGGCTTTTAACTCCAACGTGATCAGGTCGAAATGTCTTCTCAATTGTATCAAATCACTGGCACAACTGACACAACATCATGTCGAGTTGATATGGGTTCCAGGACACGAGGGCATCCGGGGAAATGAAGTATCTGATGAGTGCGCAACCAACGGGTCGTCCCTGGACGTATCTCTAGCGCAAAGGGATATTCACACTCCCCTGGTGACAGTATCGAGATTGATAGATGAATGGGCTTTGAATGAGACGGAACTCAGGTAGTCAAATATCATCACTTGTAGAATATCCAGAATGCTCTGGCCCAATCTGACAGAGGATAGAACTAGAACTCTTTTGTATCTTAGCAGGAATTCGATCAGGCTTGTTACGGGTATAATTACTGGGCATTGTATGATTGGACATATGTCGGAACGTATGGGTTACCCACGTTATAGCTACTGTAGAAGTTGTTTAGATGAAGAGGAGGAGGAATCGGTACAGCACCTTCTATGTGAATGCCCAGCCTTACAAGAGCATAGACTACTACATCTTGGTAGAGCTCTTTCCCATGATCTGGACTGTCTCAGAGATGTGTCACTGGTAAATATGATCAGATTTATTAGAAGTACCGGTTGGTTCCCACGGGGACCACAGGAATCACATAGTCAACGAAATTAGGGAGGGAAACTATTCTCACTTTATGTACGAATTTTCAACATAAGGGAATAGTATTTCTAAGGGTATCACAATGGGCCACAAGGCCTCCGAGTGAACTTGCTAAATTGCGAGCCACCCACGTAACCTAACCTAGTATTATAAGTAAGCTGAAATTTAGCTTTCTAGGTATTTTGGAAGCTTCAAAAATCTTTGTAAATTATCAAAAATCCTTAATTTTTCGGGATTTGTTAATCCCAAAAATCCCGGGGTTCTCCTGGGGTTATTAAATTTAAAAAGTTTATCGAAGTTAACCCCCAGGTATGATAAACTGTTTTTAATAGGTTGTCTTTTATTTATTGATATCAATAAAGGAGCGTTTGAAAATAATCTCTTCACTTTTTATATCGAAAACATAAATACAATATTAAATTCAATATACAAGGTGGCGCAAAAGTAAACTTCCGATGTTTTTTGGTTGTAATTAAAAACTTTGATTCTTCTTGTGGATTATTTTTATTTGGTCTTTTAATTTTTTTTACATCAAGTCGAGAATATGATGTCATGTAAATGGTCATTTGAGACCTTTTTATGGCATTTTCAAGAGTCTGAGGCTTGTTGACATAAACCCGCGACTTCAAAAAGCCCCACAAAAAGAAGTCTCGAGCGGTCAAATCAGGCGATCTTGCTGGCCAGTGCAAATCGCCAAAACGGGAGATTAGGCGCCCGGGAAATGCATCCTTCAGCATATCGGTTGTGGCACGTGCAGTGTGTGCCGTTGCACCGTCCTGTTGGAACCACATGTTTTCCAATCGCAATTCATCAAGTTGCGGCAAAAAGAACTCGTTGATCATTGCTCTGTAGCGCTCACCATTCACAGTAACCGTTTGGCCCGCGACGTCTTCGAAGAAAAAAGCGAAAACAGCACACCATACAGTGACTTTGAGCAGGTGTAATGGCTCTTCGTGGGTTACATGCGGATTTTCAGTGCCCCAGAAGCGTAAATTTTGCTTATTTACGTACCCGCTAAGATGGAAATGGGCCTCATCACTCATGATTATTTTTGATGAAAAATCATCTTCCTCTTGGTGGTGATTAAGGATGGCAATATTCCGCGTTCTGGAGCAGTGTAGCGTAACATTGTTTATTAACGTGTATTTCGCATGTGTTTACTACACAAATGTCAAAACAGAACTGACATTAGGGGCCAATCGCAAAATTTATAGCATTTTCTGATAGGAGGATTACTTTTGCGCCACCTTGTATTTAAAAGAGTAATAAAAATAAAATTGCAGTAAAAATATATTTTTATCAAAAAATTTTCTTAAAATTAGGGTGCTTAGAAAAATTTACAATAAAATTTTGTTTGCCTGTATATAAAATAATTTTTTGTGTTATATCACTGTGAGTGTGATTTATTAGTGAACATTTTAGGTGTATGTTTGAGAGAAACAGAAAAGAAACAAACACGACTTTAATTTGCGAACATGAAAAATAAATCGCAACAAGTAAGAGAGCTATATTCGGCTGTGCCGAATCTTATATACCCTTCACCAAATTATACTTTAAAACAGGGTTTCGATATTCAGCTCTAGCAACATATTTCTTACATTTGACTATGCAATAAATATTTTTTTTTTTTTTTAACGTTTATTTATTTATCGAATCTGCCTTACTTAGGCCTGACAATAAGTAATAAAATCTTATAACTAAAATTAAAACTAAATGCTCTCTGACGTGAGCGTTGATGTTCATAAGGGCCACATCTTAGCGGGGTGGTAGATCGGCTCTACGAAGCCTTGATCTTGTTTGGGTCTGTGTGAGATGTCTTGCAAGCGGGTTCGGGTGGTTCCACAATTTCATGATGTATTTCTCACGGACATTCTTGAATTCGTCTTTAACTAACGGTACTTGTAGGTCTCTATGGATGTTCTCATTTCTTATGTACCAAGGTGCACCTGTCATTATCCTAAGAATTCTCGATTGGGCCCTCTGTATAAGTTCAATACTGGAATTACTGGCCGTTCCCCACAATTGGATTCCATATGTCCAGATTGGTTTTAAAACACATTTATACAGGATGACTTTATAGTCAAGGCTTAATTTTGATTGGTGATTGAGTAACCAGTGAAGGCTAGAGGCTCTTAACTTCATGTGAAGTCTCTTGGCTTCTATATGACGACGCCAAGTAAGTCGTCTATCCAAGTGAATACCAAGGTATGTAACAGTATCTGTCTGTGGAATGTTTATGTTATTTAGTGTGATAGGTGGACAATCACCCCTTCTGAGAGTAAATGTGATGTGTTTACTTTTGAGTTCATTTACTCGTATTCTCCAGTTATTCAACCATATCTCCACGAGTCTCAGATAATTTGCCAATTTCGTAGAAGCTACCTGCGGATCTGCATGTGAGCTAAGTATTGCCGTATCATCAGCGAAAGTTGATATGGTAAGTCTATCACACACAGGCAAGTCAGAAGTATATATCAAATAAAGTGTTGGTCCGAGAACACTTCCCTGTGGAACACCAGCTTTAATTTCATAATTTCCTGTTATATAATCGCAATATTTCACTCTAAAAACTCGGTCTGATATGTATGACTCCAGCAATCGATGCGTACTTGGTGGCAGTAGACACTTAATTTTGTGAATTAACCCCTTATGCCACACCTTGTCGAAGGCCTGGGCGATGTCCAAAAAGATAGCACAGCAGTATTTTTTATTTTCAAAAGATTTTCTGATCTCTCCAGTCAATCGATTAACTTGTTCAATGGTTCCATGTTGTTCACGAAAACCAAATTGATGAACTGGGATAATATTTTGGTTATTTAAGTATGGAATAATTTTACATTTCAATACTTTCTCAAATAACTTTGATATGCATGGCAGTAGACTTATAGGTCTGTATGAAGACGGCATTGTTAAATCTATCATTATGATCTGAGCAATTTTCCAATTAGTTGGGAAAACGCCTAGTCTAATGATCGCAGAAAACAATACAGATAGCACGATTATAGCTATATTCGGTAGGTTTTTAATCATGGATGGCGTAATTTTGTCATATCCTGGAGATTTTTTTGTATTTGTGTTATTTTTGATAACTTTTCGAACGTCCTCGGGACTTACTCTGATATGATCATCCGCTGTCTCGTGAACAGGAGGATTTTCCAGTACAAAATCATTGTTGGGTGGATTTGGCTTAAATACATTACGTAGGTGCTCGGCAAAAATTAATGCTTTGTCCTTATCATTTCTTGCCCAATTACCGTCAGATTTTCTCAACGGAGTTTTTCCCTCTACCGGTGGTTTGATGTTACGTGTGGCTTTCCAAAGAGAAAAGTTCGTATGTTTTGTATTCGTCAAACTCTCAATGTATCTTTCGTTTCTGCGATCCTCTTCTAAACAAAGGGCTCTCTTCAGTCTTCTAGTAGCGATGGACAGCCTCTGCTTTGCAGCAGGTGATCTATTTTGTTGTCATTCTCTTCTAAGCTTTCTCTTTTCGAGAAGCAATCGTTCAATATCTGAATTGGAAATATGCATTTTTGGCTTTCTAGAGATCTCGATCCTTGAATGATCCAGAGCCGAAATAATTAATGACGTGAAGTCATTGACGCATTCGTTTATCTCTCCCTCACACTGTATATTTGGATTTGTGTGGATATGGCTACTGATAAACTTTTTGTATTTAAGCCAATTTGTTTTGTAAAACGGAATATTTTCAGGAGTTTTTGGTATATTTTTCCCATAATAGGTGACTATTACGGGTGAATGGTCGGAAGATAAATCAAAAGATATTTCCGTAGATATTGAATTTCGATCTACATTTCTGGATATGGCAAAGTCTATAAGGTCAGGAATTTTCCTAGGATCAGTAGGCCAGTATGTTGGTTGGCCAGGGGATATGACATCCAGGCAAATCCTGCTGTCAACTAGGGCTTTGTAGAGCTGTCTTCCTCTAGGGTTAATTAGCCGTGAACCCCAGTATGTGTGTTTCGCATTGTAATCACCACATGCCAGGAAACGATCTCCTAGAGTTTCAAAGAATTCTTCAAATTTGTCCTTAGTCATCGAAAATCGTGGGGGGCAATATATGGAACTCACTGTAAGATTTCCAAATGAACATTCCAGTCGTATGGAAGTTGCTTGCATATATTCTTTTGAAAATTCATCTAGGGCATAATGTTTTAAACGGCTTTTAATCAAGATACCAGTACCACCATGAGCTTTTCCGTCGGGATGATTTGTGTTATGGAATGAAAATCCTGGAATATTAAAGTTGTATCTATTTGTAAGGTGTGTCTCAGAAATTAACATCACATCGACGTCTTTACTTATCATAAAATTATAAACCTCAGATTTATGTTGGTTCAAACCATTTGCATTCCAAAAACAAACTTTCAAGAAACTCATTTTTTTGATAGGAGGATTTGAAGCATTTGGTTCTGCGCTCTCAAAAGCTCTTGTATTGTGTTTTGCATGGTTGACATTATGTTAGTCATGTTTTCATTAAGAGAGGTAATATTTTGTGTAAGCGCTTGTAACAGGTTTTCTAACCCTCCCGTATTTTGGGGTACATTAGGCTGCTTATTTTCTGACTTCAAAACACCAGCGTAAGAGTTGGTTCCAGATTTAGCCGTGTTTAATTGTGTGAAATTTGCATTCATTGTCGTAGAGTTCTTATTTTCATTATTACTACTGAATTTACTGGTGTAGGAAAATCTATGTTACCCGCAGATGGAACAAAAAAGTCATCTCTCTTTGGTTGACGCCTCTCTCTCAATCTTTTTAATAATTCTTTGTAAACTGGGCATCCCCGATAATTCGCCGTATGGTCGCCACCACAGTTTCCACATTTCTTTTTGAGACCCTTTTGGATAATATCACATTGTGATGAAGAATGCAAGTCTCCGCATGCAACACATACAGTGCGTAGAGTACAATAATTTTTCGTATGTCCAAACTCTTGACAGTTACCACACTGGACGAGTCGATTTCGCTTGAGAGGTTCCTCAATAGTTATTCTACGATTCAGTAAATAACAAAGAGAGTATATTGGGTGAGTTTCATTCCCTTTTAGTTTTTTATCATCTGGATCTAACTCTACTCTAAACATTGGTTGAGGAGTTTTGTCTCTGTTAAATATATTTATTACTACTTTCGTTTTATAGCCCAATTCTTCCAGGGCCTCCTTGATTTCGTTAGGTTCTACACTGGACTCTATACCCTTTATGACCACTATAAGGCCCTTACTACTTTTCAGCTGATATCTGTAGAAATTCTTCTTGCCGTCGTTTAAGTATTGAGAGATTTTTCTATAATCCTCCTCAGTGTATATGACTATTTTCGTTTCATGCACACCACCTTTTCTTATTGGGACGATGTGGAAATTATTTTTTCCAACAAGATCAATTAATATTTTTACCAAATGTTTAGAACTAGGTTCCCGAAGGAAGATTGGTGGTGGCTTTAATGGTTTCTGATTAGAATTACCATTTTTAACAGACTTAATATTGTCATCTTCACTCAAAAGCGCGAAACGATTATTATTCAAGGGACTTGTAGTTAGTTTCTGCTTTTTAAAAGGTGTCTCCTTTTTTTGTGGACTTAAAATTCATTTATTAATACTTATGTATCTAAGCATACCTGGTAATACTGCTGGTTTCGTTGTGGTTATATTTCTTACATCCTTTGGAATGGCACCCTTCGATGCACCATTGTTACTACTTACGGTTTTATTAGTGTTAATTACACTTGCGCTCTCACTAGAATTTGTTTTCTGTGGTTTATTTAAAGCTTGTGTATACATGTTTAACTCTGATGTTGTTGTTGTGTTTAACACAGGCGTATTGTTCTTTATATTGGAATTTTTTGTATTCTCTTTTGTGCTATATTCTATACAATCACTTTTCGGTGATATTGATTGCATATTATTTGCATCATATAATTGAAGAGCGGGGGAACAAGAGCGAGCTCTCTCAATAGGTTTGGCGGTTAAATAATGTTTGTTGTAATTGCGATCAGTTATATTTTTTTGATCACTCTCCCCACTGAGAAATATGTATGCATTTCTGCCGTTTAAGCTGAGCCTAGCAGTCTCATCATGAGAACTCATATGCTCTTTCACTCAAATCAAAAGAAAAGGAACACAACACACTTTCTTATTAATTTATCTCATTTGATCACAATCAGCTAATATAAATATTCATACTGTTCGTTCGTATTACTATTAAAATTGCAATGCTAGTCTGCAATTTTTAGTAGCAAACACAATCCATTGCATATCCACCAAAATATATGTTCGTGCTTTAGTAGCACACACACTTTTTTGTCGTGCTAATATTGCACTCCATTCGTTTTATTTTGTTGTGCTGGCAAACTTTACTAGCAAAAATACACACTTCTGTAGTTGTGCTATAGCACAATTGACATTTCTGCAATTGATGCTATCAGTTGCTGTTCTTGATAAGTGCATAACAACATATCAGTAAACACACCCAATGTACAGTTGGGTAGAATCAAAATTTGTTTGAAATAAATCTGGCATTTCTAAACGGCTGATCTGATCAGAATAAAATTTGACGCGGGCGTAGCCAAGGAGCATTCGAGTTTAAATTATTGAAATGGGCCCTACAAATGCCCCAGGGGCGGCGCTATGGGGGCTCAGAATAGGGTACCTTCGACATGCAAAATTTTTAAACACGTCCCATTTTTTTGTTTCCCATTCGATTTCAAAGAGTTTTATATGTTTAGAAATCGCTCGCCTATGTCTTGAAAAAATATGCTTGCGTGTGCTATTTATCTCTTATACTTTTCGAGTTATAGGCATTTCAAAATTGAAATTTTAAAATTTTGCCATACCTTGGTCCGCTTTTTTAATAATATAGGACGTACTTTTGTACCGAACGGGCTCGATTTTTTTTTGTTAGTTGGACAACTAATTATCAGTAATATACAAAATATTTCAGAGTAATATCGTTTATAGATCCAAAAATAAACGATTTTAAATTTAAGAATTAAAAAAATAGTAGATTTTTGCTGTTGGATGTAAAGGTGACTTAACACTTTTTTATTAAAAAAAAACTTTCTTTAAGAACATATAACAATTTTATGTTTTTCTGTAAGGTAGCTTTACAGAGAACATTTTGGTATAAAAAACATGTCCTATTTTTTGAACATGTTGCCCTTTCATCCTGCGGAATTTGACCTATTTTTGATAAAAATTTCAACTTTGGGCCACATGTTCTAAAATCCCAAAGTTGGGATCAAAAAACGGAAAGCAGCTTTAGAAACCTTGATGTTTTCCCTATTTAAATTTGAGTTTTGTTCAGAAATATGAGTGATCACAGATCGAGATGCTTTTCTTCATTAAACGCTTATTGGCCAAGTTATTAGCGATTAGAAATATTGTGAGTTTTTATATAATAAATTGATTTTTGTTCTGAAATATGAGTGATCACAGATCGAGCTGCTTTTCTTGATTAAACGCTAATTGGCCAGGTTATTAGCGTTTAGATATTTTGAGTTTTTATATAAAAAATCCATCTTTGTTCTGAAATATGATTGATCACAGATCGAGTTCCTTTTCTTGATTAAACGCTTATTGGCCAAGTTAATAGCGAATTTAGATATTTTGAGTTTTTATATAAAAAATACATTTTTGTTCTGCTCGAGCTCCTTTTCTTGATTAAACGCTTATTGGCCAAGTTATTAGCGAATTTAGATATATTGAGTTTTTATATAAAAAATCGATTTTTGTTCAGAAATATGAGTGATGATCACAGCTCCAGAAATATGAGTGATCACAGATCGAGCTGCTTTTCTTGATTAAACGCTTATTGGCCAGGTTATTAGCAATTTTAGATATTTTGAGTTTTTATATAAAAAATCGATTTTTGTTCAGAAATATGAGTGATCACAGATCAAGCTCTTTTTCTTGAAAAATTTGTTCATGACATTAATGCTTGAATGGACCTACCCCCACGTTCAAGTTTTTCCAAACATTCTTTATATGCCATTCGATTCCTATCAGTATCCACTTATCGTGCCCGTTCCCAGATATGATGCCCAACGCCTTGTATAATTGTGGCAATTTTTTTTATAATTTCAAATTTTTCATGAAAAATGGTTTTGACATCAAAGTTTGAATGGACCTACCTCCCACGTTCAAGTTTTTCCAAACATTCTTTGTATGCCATTCGATTCCTATCAGTGTCCACTTATCGTTTTTTTTTTCTAATTTAAAATTTTTTATGAAAAATGGTTATGACATCAAAGTTTGAATGGGCGTACTCCCTACGTTCAAGTTTTTCCAAAAATTCTTTCTATGCCATTCGATTCCAATTTAAAAATTTTTTTCATTGCATCAAAGTTTGAATGGACCTACCCCCTACGTTTAAGTTTTTCTAACACTGCAGCCACACGATCAAGTTTTTCTTGATAGTCTTTTACATATACTGTTTGTCAAAATTTATAAAAATTGAAAGCGGTGACGTAGGCAGCAGGCAACTTGAAAACAATTTTAGTTCAAATTGGACATAAAAATGTAATCAGCTGTTTTCTTGAATGAAAAATTGAACACCAACTTGAATGTGAAATTGAATGCAAGTTCGTTTCAATTCTTAAAAGTGTGAGTGTATTAGTAAAAAAGTGTGAGTGTATTAAAACTTGAACTTGTAACCCCCAAGTAAAATAAGTTAGTATGCCATTCGATTGCTATGAGTGTCCACTTATCATTTCTGTTTCCCGATATGATTGATGTCTTGTATAAATTTGGCAATTTTTTTTCTATAATATCAAAGTAATTGCAATTTTTTTAATGACTATTTTATTTTAAGGTTATGTTGCGGTTTGTTGATATGTAACAAACTTCATTTTAACAAAGTATTTCAATAACAAATTTTATTTTTTATAGATGTAGATGTGTACAACATCTACAGCAACAAAAAACAATCAGCTGTTTCCGGTTTGTTTCTCCGGGCTGTTTTATTCACGGACGTGCTAAGTAATAAGCTGTCAGTTCAGTTGTCATTAATGTAAAATTTATTCTTTATTTAAGTAGAAAAAACAAAGAAATTAGTGAAAAAAATCATTCAACACAAAATATACGCTAAATACACAACAGTTTCTCATAGAACTTCTCGCGTTGAAAATTTTGTAATTGTGACGAACGTTTTCTCCACCTAAAGCAATAAGCAATCGCTGTGCTGTTGTTCTGCGGACGTTATTGCTTGTGTGTAGCAATAAATATTGCTACGTGGAGACATAGGGCAAATTGCCTAACTTAGGGGTTACACGATCAAGTTTTGCCTTTCAAGTTTTAATACACTCACAGTTTTTTACTAATACACTCACACTTTTAAAAATTGAAACGAAGTAATTTATTTTTATCACAAAAATATAAATCACAATTTGGGTTTTTTGGTAATTGGACAAGTTATTTTCGATCTCTGCACATTACACATGCAAAACATATCGTGTGTTCCAGGGCACACTAAGAAAGGTGACTGCGATGAAACAGCTAATTTTTTTTTATTCAGTTTGAATTGTCAATTCACTTGTGGTTGTTGTGGCGAAAAATACAACAAACCCAAAAGAAAAAACAACAACAGGCAACTTTGACAGTTCGCCTACTTTTTAACAAAAACAAAGTACCTGTTGTTTTTGTATTGTTGTAGTGATGCAGTCACCTTTCTATGTGTGCCCTGGTGTGTTCCTACCTTTTCCAATGTTGGTTCATTTTGATCAGAACGGCAACATCAAGGCGATTTTATTCAAGGTGAAATCAGTCAAACAGCTGATAACTTATTTTCGCTTTTTGGTTCTAACAATTGTCAAAGCTTCTTTTTATATTTAAATATCTACATATTCTAAGCTTATTAATAAAATATTTATTTTTTACATAAATAAGTAAAGTCCTCATTATTCAATTATCTACACTATATTAAGTTTTAATACTTATTTGTTTAATTTTTCATTTTAGTTTTTTGGCATTTGTTAAGACCAATTGTTGTTTTTGTAGAACTACCACCGCCTTGTATGAATTCGCCTTGGGCAACGTTGTATACAATAATACAAGGCGTATTAACAAGGTGAGTGCGTCCCGGCAACAAATACAACAATGCAAAAACAACAGGCAATTTGTTTTTGTTAAAATGTACGGTAAATGTCAAAATCAAGGCGAATTAAAATATTACTATGTTATTTACAATAACAAATGTAAACATAAACAAAGTTTGACATATAGTGTACATAAAACCACAGCGAATTAAGAAACAGCTGATTTTATGCACTCACCTAGATAATACGCCTTGTAATAACACAAATTCACCACCAAGGCGAATTTATACAAGGTGGAGTCAGTCAAATAGCTAATTACATTTTTTTTTGCTTTTTGGTTCTAACAGATGTCAAAGCTTGTTTTTATATTTATACATCTATGTACATATTATAAGCTTATTAACAAAATATTTATTTTTTACATAAAAAAAGTAAAACCCTAACTATTCAATTATCTGCACTATATTAAGTTTTAATACATATTTGTTTAATTTTTCATTTTTGTTTTTTGACATTTGTTAAGGCCAATTGTTATTTTGTAGAACTGCACCACCTGGTTTGAATTCGCCTTGTTCACCACACAATATTTATAATCAGCTGTTATATGCTAATTTTTTCTTCATCTAGTTGATTAGTTGACGCCGTAGAAACTAGAGTAGAAATGGTGAGTGGTTTATAAAATTTTAATCTATGAAAATATTGATTAAACCTTGGATTGCTTGATAATAAAATTGCTTTTTAATAAAAAAGTCATTGAAAATAATCAAAAACGACATTATGGTTGAATATGACGTAGATTACTATACTATGAAATCGCAGACTCATCCATTAGTAACGATTCTATTTTAATAACAATAGAATAATATTCATAAAAATCTTAAATGTTGGCTATATTTTATAATATGGGCGCAATTCCATATGCCTACTAAGGGCTGCACAAGCACATTTATATTCTACTCAAGACATTCACCAGCCCAACAGTTACTTCAGATCGCACATAGGGGCAAAGATATGTTAAAAGGGGCGATAAATCAACCACTGGCTGATCACTACTATCGCCTATATCGCTTTCATCTGAAGTTGATGTATCGCAGGTTGGCAAGAATAATTCCGACTTTTTCGGAGTCGTGTTATTACAGGATCCGAATTTATGAGAATAAAGTTAAATATATCATTTATGTTTACTTTTCTCCCACATCTTGCACAGTTTTTTCTCACTCGTTTAAAAGATTTATTCATTGCCTCCTGGGCTTCTTCCGATAAAGCTTCAATAGGTAATTTTGAGGCTTTAATTATGTCCGTGCTATGTATCAAGACTGTGTAGTATTGCAGACATATAATACCATGGATATAAAGAAGTAAATAATTTGGCAGTTTCCAAACCAAATTGTTTAATTTCTGAAACATTAATAGTTTGTTTGCTCGAAATAACCACCAAAATGATACATACAGTGGCTCAACTTAAAAATCGGACAGAAACTAGTAATAATAATTTTGAGCAAATACACACGATTTTTCCATCAAACTAAAAAAAATATTAAGGCAATTCATTTATTTAATTTTGGCTAATAAAAACGTTAACATAACTTGCAAAAAAAATCTCAATTCTAAGAGAAACAACAACAAAATAATAATATGTTAACAAGTTGGATCAAATTAATAAACGGACACTTTTAAAATTTAATATTGTTGGTCAATCTAATACTTTGTGGGCATTCCTTTGCTCTTACGGACAGCTTCTAATCGTTTTGGGATTGATTCCACTAGTTTTTTGCAGTAAGCTGGATCAATATGTTCCCATTCTTCCTTTAGAGCAATCTTTAGTTGACTGATGTTTGAAATTGTCCGAGACTTTAATTTATTTTCCAAATAAGCCCATAAATTCTCTATAACGTTAATGTCTGGTGACTGAGGGGGAGTTTCCATGACATGGGGACAATTATACAGCAACCACATACGTGTGTTATGCGCTTTGTGCTTCGGATCATTGTCTTGATAGAATATAAAGTTTTCCGAAATGCCTAATTTTTCTGCGCTTGGAGCCAAATTTTCCCTTAAAATTGAGATATACTTAAACTGGTCCATTATACCATCTATAAAAACTAGCTGTCCAGGTCCTGTGGCGGACATACAGCCCCAAACCATGACACTTCCTGAACCATGCTTTATTGTAGGACGAAGATTACAAGCCTTTAGTTCTTCATTCGGCTTTCTCCAAACGTACGCCTGTCCATCTGACCGGAAAACGTTAAATTTGCTTTCGTCTGTAAAAAGCACATTACTCCAGTACGAAAAGTCATGATTTCTATGTTCAGAAGCAAACTTCAATCTCTTTTTCCGATTTACGTCATTTACAAATGGTTTTTACGTGCAACTCTACCATGGAAATTGTGTTTACGCAGTACATTTCGCACAGTTTCTGGGTTGTAAGCTTTCTGACACCAATTTTGTCAATTTAGGAGCACTGAGATTAGGATTTTTCTTTACTTGATTAACAATCCATCGTTCATCAGACGGAGTAAACTTTTTTGGTTGCCCAGATTTTGTCTTATTTTCTACGGAATTGCTTGTTTTGAAGCGCTTTATAATGTCGTGAATTGTGGAATGGCTTCTTTGAACTGCAGCTCCAATTTCACGTACGGCCATTCCCATTTGATGATGTTTTATTATCAACTCTCTAACTTCTATCGATGTTTGAACACGTTTGCTGCTCATATCGCGTTTTTTCGAAACTCTTGCAACAGATTTAAAAATTTTCTTTTTCAAAAAACTCCCTATAAAGGTTTTTACAATTCCAGCTAATTGCCAACTAAATTTGTTCGGGGAATTCCGGTATAAAATGACACTTAAGCATGGTAGTTGCCACATGTCCGATTATTAATTTGATATTTTATTTTACCAGACTTCAGTTTTTCGCTTATAAAATGGTATGCATATATTATTGCGGTGTTAATACAAGTGAAATATGCAATATAGAGATGAATTAAGAAATTAAGAAGGGTTTTCTGTTTTTAGAAAAATCTGTTCACATTAAAAAAGAAATTAATTAAAAAATGGATAATTGTCCGGTTATTAAATTGATCTACTGTATATTTATTTATTTATTTATTTTTAAAATTAATAATTATAATTAAATTATAAAAACTAATAAAGAGTAATGAGTACTAGCATCAAAGATTTTCGACTCTATTACTACGTTTATACGCACGGCTTATTCGCAAATAAAAATATTGCAATTAGAAAAAATTGCCTCATAAACAGTGAATTATTTTTATACCCTTCAGCTTCGTGAGAAGGGTATATATAAGTTTGTCATTCCGTTTGTAATTTCTACATTTTTCATTTCCGACCCTATAAAGTATATATATTCTGGATCCTTATAGATAGCGGAGTCGATTAAGCCATGTCCGTCTGTCTGTCTGTCTGTCTGTCTGTCTGTCTGTCTGTCTGTCTGTCTGTCTGTCTGTCTGTCTGTCTGTCTGTCTGTCTGTCTGTCTGTCTGTCTGTCTGTCTGTCTGTCTGTCTGTCTGTCTGTCTGTCTGTCTGTCTGTCTGTCTGTCTGTCTGTCTGTCTGTCTGTCTGTCTGTCTGTCTGTCTGTCTGTCTGTCTGTCTGTCTGTCTGTCTGTCTGTCTGTCCGTCTGTCTGTCTGTTGAAATCAGTTTTCTGAAGACCCCAGATATCTTCGGGATCCAAATCTTCAATAATTCTGTCAGACATGCTTTCGAGAATTTTGCTATTTAAAATCAGCAAAATCGGTACACAAATGGCTGAGATATGAGTAAAAAACCAAGACAACCTCGATTTTTTACCTATTTTTTTACCTATATCTGGATTACTAAGACATTAATATAGACAATATGGATATCTAATAATAGATATTTCAAAGACATTTGCAACGACGTATATAAGACCATAGTAAGTTGGACCCACAATGGGTCAAAATCGGGAAAAAATTTTTAACCCGAATTTTTTTTAAAAAAAAAAAAATTTAAAAAACAAAAAAAAAAATTTTTAAATTTTAAAAAAAAAAAAATTTTAAATTTAAAAAAAAAAAATTTTTAAAATTTAAAAAAAAAAATTTTAAATTTAAAAAAAAAAAATTAAAATAACAATCGAAAATTTTTTTTTCCAAAAAATTAAAAAACTGAAAAAAAACTAAATTTTGTTTACCTAAAAATATTTAAAATTTTGAAGTATAATTTGGTGAAGGGTATATAAGATTCGGCACAGCCGAATATAGCACTCTTACTTGTTTTATTTGCGATTAGCTAACTCAAAAACAATTCCTGATTAACGACACTATTTGCAAATAACATTTTAAACATTGCCATATGTTTTAATGTTTTTAGTTTATTAAGACGTTTTTTAAATATTTCATTGCATTTTTACATTAATTTTATTGCAAGACAAACAAGAAATTTAGATTATTTCATTTTTGCATTTAAAAAAATTCAAAATTTATCATATTTTTACAAATAACATTGCTACCAAATTATTAAAGTTTACCATCCGGCATCTCATGAAATCAAGAATTTCCGTAACCAAAGTGACATACTACGTTTATACGCACGACTTATTCGCAAATAAAAATATTGCATTTAGAAAAATTTGCCGCATAAACAGTGAATTAATTTTTTATTTGCGAATAGCTAACTCACGAAAACAATTCCTGATTAACGAAACTATTTGCAAATATGATTTTAAGCATTGCCATATGTTTTAACATTTTTAGTTTATTAAGACTTTTTTTAAATATTTCATTGTGTTTTTGCATTAATTGGATTGCGAGACAAATATGAATTTTAGATTCTACCATTTTTGCATTTAAAAAATAAAAAATGTATCATATTTTGTTCAAAAACATTACCAATTTATTAAAGTTTACCATCCGGCATCACATAAAAACATAAATTTTCCGACTTATAAACAGTGAGTTAGTTAATTGCAAATAATTTTTATTTGCGAATAGGCTACCTATAAACGTAGTAACAGTGAGTTAATTAATTACAAATAATAGTATATATGTTGGTATACATATATGTATGTACATTTCAAATAAGGTTTTGTAAACCATTTGTTGTTAAAAATTTGTAGATTAGTTTTATATTTTTATCACTTGTGTGTCTAAGGAGATCAGTTGGTGTATTCGTTCCGAAAATACGCGTTCGGGATGAATTGTATGTAGGACACTCGTCAAAAATATGGGTTGTAAGGTGTGTGTTACAGGAGGAACATACTGGTGCTTGAGTTCTTTCGAAAATATGTTGATGGGAAAGTTTGCAATGACCGATTCTAAGGCGCACAAATAAAGTAGTTTCATTTCTGGTCCAGTTTTTGGGATATAATGGTTTGTCTTCCGTTGGGTTGATGCGTTTGTAATTGTGCTGGTAATCAGCCCATTTTTGTGCTTTTGTAGATGTGAAAAAGGTATCGATGGTATTAAAGATATCACTAGTTTCCCTGGTCGGATATTTTATCAAAGGTCGTTGTTTCGCTTCTTCAGCGGCAGAGTCAGCGTATTCGTTGCCTATAATGCCAACATGGGAAGCAACCCACATGACTTTGATGTTACTTAAATTTTGGTTGCAAATATTTCTTATTTGGTTGATAATCGGTGATTCGTACCGTGAATTTTTGACTGCGAGGATTGTTGAGAGACTCGGAGCAAATTACAAATTTGGAAATATTTTTTGTCGCAATGAGGATGGCTAATGCTTCAGCTGTAAAGTTGGAGCAATAATCGTCGATGAATCCGGTTTTTATGAGACTGCCATCTTGAGTACCTATGGCAAAGGAAGTGTAGTCAGTTGATTTGGATCCATCTGTATAGAGAAATTTCCAGCTATTTTCAGAAAGGCTTTCGGTGATAGCTTTAAACATGGTTTTGTATATGTGGTAAGAAGTAGTTGCCTTAGGCAGGTCTGCCAATGATAAAATAAATGAATGTTCATTTGTCAGCCATGGTGGTTCAGCATGATGGGTCATAAGTGAAGGGCGAATCTGTAAGTTTAGTTTTTTGGAGAAATCTATGCATCTTCTGATGGAGGATTGAATTCTAGGTGTTCTAGTTCTATTTATAGTTTTTTAACTTCTTCCAATAACATTTTATTGCAGCAATTGAAAAGGTTGGGGATAAGTTTATATATTAAATAGCTAGTTCGTTCCATGATAGAAGGCATACCTGCATCTGCCAAAATAGTTTTTGTGGGGCTTTTTGGAAAAGCACCGATACTTCGACGTACTGCGGCATGATACGGTGATTGTAACATATATATATTTTTAATTAATTGTTCATTTATTTTGGTTATTTCAGATGATATTGAATAATTTTTAAAAAACCGACGAGCTGTGTTGCCGTTATTATAGTTCCCCATTCCGGGTTTCGGATATTCAATTATCAAACCAGTTTTAATTTTGAACTCCTTCTAACGTCTAATATAACGTCTTTATCTTTGCCTCATTTAATTTACCTTCGCCACGTAAATTCATTTCGGTAGCAAACCTGAGAACTTCTGTTTAGTTTTTAGAGCACAAATCTTCAGTTTTTTCACGTTTGCGACGTGCCGAACATTGATCAAATGGTAAGGATGGACGACCTTTATATTGAGTTATAATTTTAGGAAACATAATTGAAGAATTTAACCACATTTTATTATTTTTAACTTTTCTATTCACATCTTTTAATTTTTTATGTAATTAACTTTAAAATTATTAAATTTTCTTAAAAATTGAACACTTTTCACTGCCAATTTAAAGTTTTTCTCTATTTAAATTTTTTTTATTTAGTCTTGAAATCGGATTTTTTTTATCATATTGTGAATGTCTATTTTAGTCACTTGAACTGAACTTGAATTTGTCTTAGCTGACATTTTGATTAGTTATGAAAACGGCGGTCAAAATTAAAAATAATTTATAATGGACATTAACATAGATTTCAAAGACATGGACATTTTTTGTCCAGTAAAAAATATCAACATAAAAAATATGTTTAAAACATATTGTTGCAAATGTAAACAAACGAAAAAGTTGAAAATTAACACAATTTGCAAGTTTTGCAAAGAAAATAAGTAAAATAACACAAAAGAAACGTTTTAAATTGATTTATAATCAAATACCACTTATTTTTACAAATTGTTGTTCGCGTACTTTTTTGGATATTTTTTAGATTGAGAGTAATATATTTTTACGCTCTAAATTAAAGTTACTGGATAATTTTTACTGGAAAGTACGCGAGCACACTTAATATGACGAGCTATGCGTAAACTCATTTTTTTCTGATTGCCATATGAAAGAAACTAAAAACATTCACACCATTTCTTTTTCAATTTAACATATACATTTCTTGTTAGTCCAATCAAATAAAAATGGAGAAAATCGGGAAATATTTAGATCCGATATTATCAAAAAAACGAGTAGGGGTGTAAAAATTTTGAAAATTTAATTTTAAAATGCAAATATCTCCTAAGCTATAAGAGATAATTGGTAGCTATGACGAGGTTTTTTATAGTACTCGACAAGGAGATGATACGTTTTAAAAATGTATCATACCCGAGGTGTCCTACTTTGGGGAACCCTGGCCGCGCATCTGGTGGACCCATGAGATCGAAACTCTAAACTCTGCAATATTTCCACTTTGCGATATATTGAAATCGGACTAAGCGTCTAGAAGTTACAAATTTATTTCCCTCTATTTTTTTTCTATACCACTTCGAATACTTTTAATAATAATTGAAATAAACTATATAAAAAAGTTTGCACATTAATACATTTTAGCTTAATATAAAATTACTAGAATATAGATTTTTTATCTAAAAATTAGTTGTTATCTTCAAAAATGTATTATTAGGAAAAACAATCAATGAAAACAAGAAAATTAACGAATATTTTATCCTAATTGAAAGCAACACTAAAAACGAAAAAGGAGAAATAAATGAGAAGCATTGCCAACTTAGACAAAAATCAGTACATTAGTTATTGTGCCTTTAACAAACTTTTATGAATGCAATACTTTTATAAATGGTTTTTAAAGCTAAAGTGTTTGTTAACAAAATTATGTTTTAAATCTACAATAATTTTTTTATGCATATAGACGTAAGTCTTTTAGAGCTAGTTTCTTACTTGTCAGTTAAACTCAGCTTAACACGCTGTTATATTAATCCTGAAACATATTTTGCCGGAATTTAACCAATGATTGTGTTTCTCACTAGTGGATTAATTTTGTTAGCATTGCCATACTTTTCAGTCAAATCACATGTTTATTCTTCAAATTTTTTCATATAAATATGGCAATACTATACATTTTATAAGAAAAAGCAACCGCGTTACATAACTTTTTTTGTAAATTTTAACTTTCTAAAAGAAAAAGCGACATAAAAGTATATAAAATGTATATTAAAAATTATATTGATGTTAATAAAGCAAATAAAAACAAAGAGCTGCTGTGCTGAATTGTTTATTTTATTTTCCATCTGTTTGTGCTTTGGCATTTTATACTTAGGTTTAACTCACCAATGATGCTCAGTTAAACCTAGATTATATAGCATATAAACAATAAGTGAGAAACACAACTTTTAGTTTAATTTAGGTTTAAGCGAAGAATGTAGATTATCTCTATCCCAGAAACTAGCTCTTAGTATATAATTGTCCGCGGTTTGTTTCTCTCTTTACTTGAGTTTTCATAGCCTTTTGCTTTCCAGTATTCCTTTTAGTACAATGTAAACCGCTAGCATTTATCCATAATCTGACCATTTTTTTTCAGATATTTCTAATGTTGATGAAAACATTTTGGCACACACTTGAATACGATTTGTATTGTGCTTCAGAAAATTGTATTGTATATTTGAACGTCTTGAGTTTTCCACTAAAGTACGCTGTTTTTTTGAGCACTCAATCAGGTTTTTTACATAAAGTATTTTTTGGTCCCACGTCATATTCCAGAACATTCCAAAAATTTCCTTACGTATGTCTTCCGAAAAATGGGAGCAGTGTCGCAATACACTTTTTTCGCAAAATTTTGAGTTGCACTCATTTTTCAATTCTCTCGGTTTTTTTTATCACTCATAACTTTTCGTTTGGACATACCTTTATATATTTTACCTTCCATACGATTACTTTTATTTTCGTGTCTCTGATTTTTTACAATTTTATTGTAACTCTAAAACTCCTCACTATCTAAGTTTGTTTGAGACATATTTTAATAATTTGAATTCATTTTAGTAATTATATTATTAAAACTTCACAGTTAGTAATGGTTTATAATTTATTACTTATTTCCCCTTTTATTTTAACTTTTATTATTGTAAATGTTTCACACAGTTTTATTTTATATAAAAGTAGTCCATATTCATACATATGTATTATAAAATCACATTTCCGAATGAAAATTAAATTTGAAATTTGAAGTGATGACATTTTTGAATTTTCGAGCAAGTATTATTATACAATTTTCAAAGAAAACCATTTCATTATATTTTGTTAGAAAAAAATATGTATTTACGTCGTTTTGCATTTATCAAATAAACACACTCTTAGGTTTAGGTTTCCAGGCAGCCACGAAATGAAGAAGAAAGAAGAGCAGCTCACATGGGTCCAGGCATTGGTCCGTTTGTGTTACATGAAAGTAGAAGAAAACAGAAGAAAGAGGGACGGATATAAGTGAAAAAGAGAGAAGGAGAAGATGTTAAGAAGGAGATGTCTGAGGAAAGAGAGAGGGAGGAGATCCTAAAAAAAAAAGTTACGTGCCAATGAGTCGGCGGTTATTGGGTCACTCTGAAGTGATCCCCGTGTCTGGTCTTTTTAACCAATTGCTACTGCCTATAAAGGCATTAATGCCCTCAAGCCTCATATTCGAGAGCTCAGAAAGACTATTTAGGGAACGATGTCCCAGAAACCTTAGGCGTAGATCTCCTAATGCCGGACAATGACAAAGAAGATGAAAAATAGTTTCATCCTCCTCCTCGTTTTGACAACTTCTGCAGAAGTCGTGGTATGGCAAACCAAGTCTCCTAGCGTGGTTACCAAAGGTGCAGTGTCCAGTTATGACCGCAACTACACCACTCAATTGTGAGCGTGTAAAGCCAAGAAGATGTACTGTTCGTCCCCGATTTAATCGGGGCCATATCGTCCTGGTTATAGTGCATTTGGGTTCACATTCCCATCTTTCCTGAGCGAGCTCATAGTAGAAGTTACTAATTTGTAGCTTGCATTTGGATAACGGAATCCCACATAGGAAATCTATGTCTCCGTCAGGTAACATGGCGCCTTTTTCGCCAGATCATCGGCAACACAGTTGCCCATAGTATTCCCCGTACCCACTTGAGTACGACTGTTGAATGTCTCGCCATCCTGTTTAAGGATGCCCGGCATTCCTGGACTAAATTAGATGATGGCCTGACTGTCAGTATATATACAAATATCCCTGTCTGATATCTTGTTATAACTAAGTCAGTTAGCCGCCCTTTTGATGGCTGATATTTCAGACTGAATAATGCTACATTCATTCGGAAGTCTAAAAGATAACCTAATATCGAGTTCCCGAATGTAGACACCTACGCCAACTCGATCTCCCTTAACAGAACCGTCCGTATAGACTGAGAGACCCGTTGTGTCATGTAAGGGCCCGTCCATTGCTTCCGTAACATACGGAATTGAGAAATCGAAATTCCTCGCTATGAAGGGCCTAGAAATGCAGTAATCGATATTCTCCGGAAGAGTCTGAATACTACCTATTATGCTGGCGTGACCGTATGGAGCGTGTTTCCACGCCCCAATCGCGTTTAGCCTAAAGGCAGAAGTAAATTCCATTTTTCTTGCCATTAGATCCACAGGGATCCAGTTCAATATAGTAAAGAGCGACTTTATTGCGGTCGTTCTTAAAGCTCCTGTTATCAGGATTGCCATTCTCCTTAAAACTCTCTCGAATAGTAAACACGTCGAGCTACTGTCTAATGCCTTCCACCAGACAGAAACTCCATAAAATAGTGTCGGCTTAATGACCGTATCACATAGCCAGTTAACGAACTGGGGTCTAATACCCCACTGCGTACCTATCGCCTTCTTACAGACATACATAGCCGTCAGGGCTTTTGACGTCCTTGAAAGGGTATTGGGTTTCCAGGATAGTTTACTATCCAGAATAACTCCTAAGAATTTTGCATTGTCCGATAGTGTTAGTTCAACACCATTTAATCGGGGAAGCGAGAAATGCGGAATATTGTACCTCCTTGTGAACAGTACAAGTTCAGTTTTGCCTGGTTTACACTCAGTCCACTGTCACACAGTGGGGGATCTGAAAAAAAGTGGAAATAAATCTGTAACTTCTAAACGAATAGCCCGCTTTTAATAAAATCTCCCATGGCTATAGAGGAGGTGTCGATAAGTTTAAGTTTTGAATTTGGGCTTAAACAACCAAGGGCCACAATGCCCCAAAGTGGGGCACCTCGGGTATATCAAAAATTAAAAATTATGCCAAATTTTTGTTTGCGATCCGATTTGAAAGATTTTTATATATATGGAATGTACTAGACGAGCCATATATTATCTCTTATACTTTACGAGTTATTCGCATTTGAAAAGTAAAATTTTATTTTTTTTGCCTACCTTGGTCTGCCATTTTGCTAATAACGGATCCAATTCTTTCCCGATTTTCTTGAAGTATCTTTTTAATTACCAACAAATTATTAATAATCTTAAGAAAAAATTGTTAAAAAATATCTACTGAGTCAAAAGTTATGTGCATTCAAACTTAAAAAAAAATCGAAAAATCGTTTTTTCGCCATTTTTTTTCGAAAAAAGTACCTACATTAATTTTAAATTATACAGAAAATGAGAAAAAAATAAATAATGTGTTTCTATTTTTCTGAAAGATAACATTTCGGGAAATATTATAAAAGCAAAATAATATCAAAATTCGTATTATTGCGTGGTCCAGAGCCTTCCGAAGTAGACCTATTTTTTATGTAAATTTCAACTTTAGACAACATATTCTAAAATCGCATAGCTGCTTTCAAAAAATTAAGACCAGTTTTGTATGTCCCAATCTGTTCTTCAATATCATGCAAAGGGATTTCATAGCCCCGAGCTTGGTACCTTCAATAGATCCAAAAATCAAAAAAATCCCAATTTTGGGATTTTGGAAAAGTTTTTTGGGAATTGTGGGATTCTCAATAACACTTTTGCATTCCGACAAAAAATGTCTATATAATTGTAAAATTTAATTAAAAAATATTCATAAACCAAAAAGTTAAGCAGTTTAAAAATTTAAATTTTCAACAAAAAATAAAAAAAAAATTTATCTTTTTTTTTTTTTTTCAATATATTTAAACATTTTTGAAAAGAAGATGCAATTTCCAAAATATTGATGTATAATATGTCTACCTTATTTTGTCCACGTGTCACAGTAATGAACGAATGATTAACATGTCTAGTGAAATTTCATCACCAAGTTATTTTCTTCCATAACAACTTCAATGTTAGGTACTTATATAATACATAAGTACAAACATTAAGCGATTGCAACTCTTTTTTAACAATGAATCCCAGGTATAATATGAAATACCTGGGATATCCCTAAAACATATTTCATACATAATACTATTTTTTTACTAAAGGTAATAGAACAGGTAAATTTCCAAATATACCTTCACCTATATAAACGTTGACTACAGGTAACCTATTATATGAAACTCATGAAGAATAATTAATATATAATCATACTCAATCCACAATTGACATTAGTTATAATTAGCTAAAGATGACGATCACATTAAAAAAAACTTTGTCCTCCATTTTACTTAAACATAAAACTGGTAAATTTCAAGATAAAGTCAACCTCATATTGAAATTTATCGAAAGTACGCATAATAATAAAGTGGATAAAACGGAATTATGTAAAATCGAAAAGTTTGTTAAATCCTTTGACATAAAATGGAAAACCGTAAAATTTTCTGCTACGAAATTTGAATCCAAATATTGTGATTGGTTGGATGAAAATATAGAATTTTATGTGTCCACGTCTGCCTTTGGTGCTCCCCGTAAGGAATACATGGAATTGTGCCCAAAATCCAAGAAAAAGCGGTTATCGGATTCACTATCAACTAGGGTATTCAATTAATCGGGTTTCTGGTTTAATCGGTTAATCGAGCAAATAATTAATCGGGGTATAGATTTAATCGGTTAATAATCGGTTAATTTTAAATTATTCGATTAACCGAATAATTTCTATTTAAATTTTAAAGTGAAAATAAAACCACGTATTTTCTGTACTCATTTAAGTATTTTATTAATAAAATGAACAAAAACATAAAAAATATACGAAACATAACAATTCAACAAAATTAAATAATTTTCTTTAGTTTTAATAAAACTCGACTTGGAAAAAACTCTCTCGCTGATTGTAGATGTTGGAAAAAACTAAACTAAGGCATGATAAAGAATATCCAATATCTGAGTTATTTTTTTAGTTTTTTTCTAAGCATATAAAATCTTCCATTATATCATTGAGGTCCTTTTTTGATTTTTTTAGATTTTAAATACTTTTAATAATTTCGAGTTTCCAGTTTCGTTTATTATCATGTTCTCATTCGACAAATACATGCCGGTGGCTTAAATAGAAAGGTCGTATCTCGTTTTTTTCTAAATCGGGTTTTTTACATATTCTGGTAGACAAAAATCAAGTATACCTCCCTTAAAAATGCAGTTTTCTATGTTGAAGAATAACAGATTTACAGTAATTTAAAAAAAACCCTAACTCATTTCAAAAATTGTTTGAAAGAAAAACCCCTAACTCATTTAATGTAGAATGCATATTTTTTGGTTTATATTAAAACAAACAACTTTTCTAAAAGTATTTTTTGATATATTACATTTTTTTATTTGTTAGTTTTTGGCTTTCACTTTCAGATTTTATTGAGTTTTTTCCTTCTCCTGTAAAGTAACTAAAAGTTGAGATACGACCTTTCTATATTAAGCCATCGATGTAAATTAAATATGTCAGTTGTTATACTCACTGAACATTAGAGTGCTCTAAAAAAATAAAATTGCGAATTTTGACCGTCCCCCCTCTAGAATTGTTCTATGTATTGTAGAAACACATTGTGTAAAACATTAGGATGATAGGATAACGTTAACTGGTGGCGCAACGACGCTGAAGTTTTGAGGTGCATTTACAAGGGGAAAATATGCAATTTTTTCAGTTTTTGTAAAAATTTTGCCATTAAATAATGACTTTTACAATTTAATTTAAAAGAATCGAAATGTGTACGTAATTGTCGTTATAATAAGATATAAAAGACAAAAATTGGTGAAAAAATGTTAAAGTTATTAAAAAATCGCCAGGCCATTAACGTGTCTCAGGCCACTAGAACAAGATATTTATGAACAAAATTAACATATTATGAGAAATATTAAAATAAAAGCTTATTTTTACTTAAAATATATCCATATTTACTTGTATATGAGTTATTGTCCTCGTAGGATACCGTTAACCTATTCGCAGGTATGACCAAAAAAAATAAATTTTTTTAACGGCAGTTTCAAAACTCCAATTTAAAATTTTTAAAAATTTTGTTAAACAAATTGCAGAATTTTTTGATCATCACATGGGGATTTATTGACAACATAATAGGGAATAAAAATGTGAAAAAAGTATGTCAATACCTCCAATAGTTTTTCCGTACCTGCGATATAAATTTTGCGATTTTCGAGAAAAACTAATTTTTTGGCCATATTTTGGGGAATGACCAGAATTTCCTTACTGTAATGATTTTTAAGTAAAAGCTATTCAGAATAATATAGTCCAGGTAATTTTATATATATAGTCCAGGTAATTTTAAATGTAGTCTGAAAGTTTTACTAAAATCGGAAAACTTTAACCCTTAAATCGTGAAGGTCAAAGGTCAATTTTTTCAATATTTGGAATTTCTCATGGAAAGATAGCGAAATATTATATATTTTTGGGCCGATTTTGATGAAACTTAAGAAAAATATAAAATGAAGTCTAGTATTCACAATAACAGTACAAAAATGGAAATTAACCCTTAAGAGTACTTGGGGTCAAAATTAATGTGTTTTTCGTGATTTTAAAAGTTGAGGGTCATTTGGGGTTAATATCCATTTTTGTACTGTTATTGTGAATACTAGACTTCATTTTATATTTTTCTTAAGTTTCATCAAAATCGGCCCAAATATTTCGCTATCTTTCCATGAGAAATTTCAAATATTGAAAAAATTGACCTTTGACCTTCACGATTTAAGGGTTAAAGTTTTCCGATTTTAGTAAAACTTTCAGACTACATTTAAAATTACCTGGACTATATTATTCTGAATAGCTTTTACTTAAAAATCATTACAGTAAGGAAATTCTGGTCATTCCCCAAAATATGGCCAAAAAATTAGTTTTTCTCGAAAATCGCAAAATTTATATCGCAGGTACGGAAAAACTATTGGAGGTATTGACATACTTTTTTCACATTTTTATTCCCTATTATGTTGTCAATAAATCCCCATGTGATGATCAAAAAATTCTGAAATTTGTTTAACAAAATTTTTAAAAATTTGAAATTGGAGTTTTGAAACTGCCTTTATAAAAATTTAATTTTTTTGGTCATACCTGCGAATAGGTTAACGGTATCCTAGAGGACAAAAACTCATATACAAGTAAATATGGATATATTTTAAGTAAAAATAAGCTTTTATTTTAATATTTCTCAAAATATGTTAATTTTGTTCATAAATTTCTTGTTCTAGTGGCCTGAGACACGTTAATGGCCTGGCGATTTTTTAATAACTTTAACATTTTTTCACCAATTTTTGTCTTTTATATCTTATTATAACGACAATTATGTACAAATTTCGATTCTTTTAAATTAAATTGTAAAAGTCATTATTTAATGGCAAAATTTTTACAAAAACTGAAAAAAATGCATATTTTCCCCTTGTAAATGCACCTCAAAACTTCAGCGTCGTTGCGCCACCAGTTAACGTTATCCTATCATCCTAATATTTTACTCAACGTGTTTCTACAATACATAGAACAATTCTAGAGGGGGACGGCCTGTACCAAAAAAGTTTTTTTCGTCCATACAATCTTGGAGCACTCTACTGAACATGTTTCTTGGATGTTCGAAAGAATATATAATGTTGTATTTTAATTAAAATGGAAAAATAAATAAAAAAAAAATATGTTAAAGTTCAAAAAAAAAAAAGAAATTTCGGTTAATCGGTTAATCGACACAAATTAATCGGTTTATTTGTTATTCGAAAATCGGTAATTTTGAATTATTCGAACAGTTAACCGACCAAATTTAATCGATTGAATACCCTACTATCAACCCTGTCTACTGAGGAAGGTTCGGATACATTTAAGGCTATGTTAAAGCAAGAAAAACAGCCTTTGGAAGCTGTTAAAATCGCTGATATTCTTCCGAATGCATCGCCTAGATGATTAAAACGAATTTTTAAGAGCATACCTACACCATCATCTAATACTGCTTTTACCGAAGAAGAGGCTATTGCGCTTATGTTGCAGCTGGGACTAAGCCGTGATAATTATATAACTTTAAGAAAGGCATTGTTGGGAAAAGGAGTTGAAGTGTTACCATCATATGGCTCAATTCAGGAAAAGAAAAAGAGTATTATACCATCACCTATTGAAGTTACTGATCGGAAAGCTAGAATTGGACTCTCCACTCTACTCTAAAATACAGCATTAAGGATTGCTTGCGACTTTTCTACAGAACAGCTAAACAAAATAAATACTTATGATCTGCAACTAATCTGTAAGTGGGGATGTGATGGCTTATCATCACTTTCGGAATATAAGCAAACTACATCGAGTCAAACATCATCAGAGTATAAAAGTGTATTTATGCCATCATTGGTTCCATTAAGAATTCGGAAGTATGCTGGCAGTGATTCTCCATCAACTAGTTTTGAGGATATATGGATTAATTCAACTCCTGCACACTGGGCCAGAGATCCAATTTTTTGGCCATAATTAGAGCAGTGGATGTATGAAATAAATAAATATCAGATATAAGGTTTTCGGTGACGCTGATTACGATTCTGCAAAAAAAAGTAAAAATTCAAAATGGCGGACCAAAAATGGCGGTCAAAATTTTTAAAAATTCAATTAATTAAATTTTTATTGAACACTTTTTGTAGACCTATGGTCACTGATTACAAATATGAAGTCAGATTTTGAAAATTGAGTAAACTGAATCCAAAATGGCGGATCAAAACGAATTTTTAAGAGCATACCTACACCATCATCTAATACTGCTTTTACCGAAGAAGAGGCTATTGCGCTTATGTTGCAGCTGGGACTAAGCCGTGATAATTATATAACTTTAAGAAAGGCATTGTTGGGAAAAGGAGTTGAAGTGTTACCATCATATGGCTCAATTCAGGAAAAGAAAAAGAGTATTATACCATCACCTATTGAAGTTACTGATCGGAAAGCTAGAATTGGACTCTCCACTCTACTCGAAAATACAGCATTAAGGATTGCTTGCGACTTTTCTACAGAACAGCTAAACAAAATAAATACTTATGATCTGCAACTAATCTGTAAGTGGGGATGTGATGGCTTATTAAATTATGGCTTATTAAATTAGTTGTTATCTTCAAAAATGTATTATTAGGAAAAACAATCAATGAAAACAAGAAAATTAACGAATATTTTATACTAATTGAAAGCAACACTAAAAACGAAAAAGGAGAAATAAATGAGAAGCATTGCCAACTTAGACAAAAATCAGTACATTAGTTATTGTGCCTTTAACAAACTTTTATGAATACAATACTTTTATAAATGGTTTTTAAAGCTAAAGTGTTTGTTAACAAAATTATGTTTTAAATCTACAATAATTTTTTTATGCATATAGACGTAAGTCTTTTAGAGCTAGTTTCTTACTTGTCAGTTAAACTCAGCTTAACACGCTGTTATATTAATCCTGAAACATATTTTGCCGGAATTTAACCAATGATTGTGTTTCTCACTAGTGGATTAATTTTGTTAGCATTGCCATACTTTTCAGTCAAATCACATGTTTATTCTTCAAATTTTTTCATATAAATATGGCAATACTATACATTTTATAAGAAAAAGCAACCGCGTTACATAACTTTTTTTGTAAATTTTAACTTTCTAAAAGAAAAAGCGACATAAAAGTATATAAAATGTATATTAAAAATTATATTGATGTTAATAAAGCAAATAAAAACAAAGAGCTGCTGTGCTGAATTGTTTATTTTATTTTCCATCTGTTTGTGCTTTGGCATTTTATACTTAGGTTTAACTCACCAATGATGCTCAGTTAAACCTAGATTATATAGCATATAAACAATAAGTGAGAAACACAACTTTTAGTTTAATTTAGGTTTAAGCGAAGAATGTAGATTATCTCTATCCCAGAAACTAGCTCTTAGTATATAATTGTCCGCGGTTTGTTTCTCTCTTTACTTGAGTTTTCATAGCCTTTTGCTTTCCAGTATTCCTTTTAGTACAATGTAAACCGCTAGCATTTATCCATAATCTGACCATTTTTTTTCAGATATTTCTAATGTTGATGAAAACATTTTGGCACACACTTGAATACGATTTGTATTGTGCTTCAGAAAATTGTATTGTATATTTGAACGTCTTGAGTTTTCCACTAAAGTACGCTGTTTTTTTGAGCACTCAATCAGGTTTTTTACATAAAGTATTTTTTGGTCCCACGTCATATTCCAGAACATCTGATTTTTTACAATTTTATTGTAACTCTAAAACTCCTCACTATCTAAGTTTGTTTGAGACATATTTTCATAATTTGAATTCATTTTAGTAATTATATTATTAAAACTTCACAGTTAGTAATGGTTTATAATTTATTACTTATTTCCCCTTTTATTTTAACTTTTATTATTGTAAATGTTTCACACAGTTTTATTTTATATAAAAGTAGTCCATATTCATACATATGTATTATAAAATCACATTTCCGAATGAAAATTAAATTTGAAATTTGAAGTGATGACATTTTTGAATTTTCGAGCAAGTATTATTATACAATTTTCAAAGAAAACCATTTCATTATATTTTGTTAGAAAAAAATATGTATTTACGTCGTTTTGCATTTATCAAATAAACACACTCTTAGGTTTAGGTTTCCAGGCAGCCACGAAATGAAGAAGAAAGAAGAGCAGCTCACATGGGTCCAGGCATTGGTCCGTTTGTGTTACATGAAAGTAGAAGAAAACAGAAGAAAGAGGGACGGATATAAGTGAAAAAGAGAGAAGGAGAAGATTGAAGATGTTAAGAAGGAGTTGTCTGAGGAAAGAGAGAGGGAGGAGATCCTAAAAAAAAAGTTACGTGCCAATGAGTCGGCGGTTATTGGGTCACTCTGAAGTGATCCCCGTGTCTGGTCTTTTTAACCAATTGCTACTGCCTATAAAGGCATTAATGCCCTCAAGCCTCATATTCGAGAGCTCAGAAAGACTATTTAGGGAACGATGTCCCAGAAACCTTAGGCGTAGATCTCCTAATGCCGGACAATGACAAAGAAGATGAAAAATAGTTTCATCCTCCTCCTCGTTTTGACAACTTCTGCAGAAGTCGTGGTATGGCAAACCAAGTCTCCTAGCGTGGTTACCAAAGGTGCAGTGTCCAGTTATGACCGCAACTACACCACTCAATTGTGAGCGTGTAAAGCCAAGAAGATGTACTGTTCGTCCCCGATTTAATCGGGGCCATATCGTCCTGGTTATAGTGCATTTGGGTTCACATTCCCATCTTTCCTGAGCGAGCTCATAGTAGAAGTTACTAATTTGTAGCTTGCATTTGGATAACGGAATCCCACATAGGAAATCTATGTCTCCGTCAGGTAACATGGCGCCTTTTTCGCCAGATCATCGGCAACACAGTTGCCCATAGTATTCCCCGTACCCACTTGAGTACGACTGTTGAATGTCTCGCCATCCTGTTTAAGGATGCCCGGCATTCCTGGACTAAATTAGATGATGGCCTGACTGTCAGTATATATACAAATATCCCTGTCTGATATCTTGTTATAACTAAGTCAGTTAGCCGCCCTTTTGATGGCTGATATTTCAGACTGAATAATGCTACATTCATTCGGAAGTCTAAAAGATAACCTAATATCGAGTTCCCGAATGTAGACACCTACGCCAACTCGATCTCCCTTAACAGAACCGTCCGTATAGACTGAGAGACCCGTTGTATCATGTAAGGGCCCGTCCATTGCTTCCGTAACATACGGAATTGAGAAATCGAAATTCCTCGCTATGAAGGGCCTAGAAATGCAGTAATCGATATTCTCCGGAAGAGTCTGAATACTACCTATTATGCTGGCGTGACCGTATGGAGCGTGTTTCCACGCCCCAATCGCGTTTAGCCTAAAGGCAGAAGTAAATTCCATTTTTCTTGCCATTAGATCCACAGGGATCCAGTTCAATATAGTAAAGAGCGACTTTATTGCGGTCGTTCTTAAAGCTCCTGTTATCAGGATTGCCATTCTCCTTAAAACTCTCTCGAATAGTAAACACGTCGAGCTACTGTCTAATGCCTTCCACCAGACAGAAACTCCATAAAATAGTGTCGGCTTAATGACCGTATCACATAGCCAGTTAACGAACTGGGGTCTAATACCCCACTGCGTACCTATCGCCTTCTTACAGACATACATAGCCGTCAGGGCTTTTGACGTCCTTGAAAGGGTATTGGGTTTCCAGGATAGTTTACTATCCAGAATAACTCCTAAGAATTTTGCATTGTCCGATAGTGTTAGTTCAACACCATTTAATCGGGGAAGCGAGAAATGCGGAATATTGTACCTCCTTGTGAACAGTACAAGTTCAGTTTTGCCTGGTTTACACTCAGTCCACTGTCACACAGTGGGGGATCTGAAAAAAAGTGGAAATAAATCTGTAACTTCTAAACGAATAGCCCGCTTTTAATAAAATCTCCCATGGCTATAGAGGAGGTGTCGATAAGTTTAAGTTTTGAATTTGGGCTTAAACAACCAAGGGCCACAATGCCCCAAAGTGGGGCACCTCGGGTATATCAAAAATTAAAAATTATGCCAAATTTTTGTTTGCGATCCGATTTGAAAGATTTTTATATATATGGAATGTACTAGACGAGCCATATATTATCTCTTATACTTTACGAGTTATTCGCATTTGAAAAGTAAAATTTTATTTTTTTTGCCTACCTTGGTCTGCCATTTTGCTAATAACGGATCCAATTCTTTCCCGATTTTCTTGAAGTATCTTTTTTTTGAATTACCAACAAATTATTAATAATCTTAAGAAAAAATTGTTAAAAAATATCTACTGAGTCAAAAGTTATGTGCATTCAAACTTAAAAAAAAATCGAAAAATCGTTTTTTCGCCATTTTTTTCGAAAAAAGTACCTACATTAATTTTAAATTATACAGAAAATGAGAAAAAAATAATGTGTTTCTATTTTTCTGAAAGATAACATTTCGGGAAATATTATAAAAGCAAAATAATATCAAAATTCGTATTATTGCGTGGTCCAGAGCCTTCCGAAGTAGACCTATTTTTTATGTAAATTTCAACTTTAGACAACATATTCTAAAATCGCATAGCTGCTTTCAAAAAATTAAGACCAGTTTTGTATGTCCCAATCTGTTCTTCAATATCATGCAAAGGGATTTCATAGCCCCGAGCTTGGTACCTTCAATAGATCCAAAAATCAAAAAATCCCAATTTTGGGATTTTGGAAAAGTTTTTTGGGAATTGTGGGATTCTCAATAACACTTTTGCATTCCGACAAAAAATGTCTATATAATTGTAAAATTTAATTAAAAAATATCCATAAACCAAAAAGTTATAGCAGTTTAAAAATTTAAATTTTCAACAAAAAATAAAAAAAAAATTTATCTTTTTTTTTTGCAAAAACTCTTCTATGAAGTTTTTAATTTTCAATATATTTAAACATTTTTGAAAAGAAGATGCAATTTCCAAAATATTGATGTATAATATGTCTACCTTATTTTGTCCACGTGTCACAGTAATGAACGAATGATTAACATGTCTAGTGAAATTTCATCACCAAGTTATTTTCTTCCATAACAACTTCAATGTTAGGTACTTATATAATACATAAGTACAAACATTAAGCGATTGCAACTCTTTTTTAACAATGAATCCCAGGTATAATATGAAATACCTGGGATATCCCTAAAACATATTTCATACATAATACTATTTTTTTACTAAAGGTAATAGAACAGGTAAATTTCCAAATATACCTTCACCTATATAAACGTTGACTACAGGTAACCTATTATATGAAACTCATGAAGAATAATTAATATATAATCATACTCAATCCACAATTGACATTAGTTATAATTAGCTAAAGATGACGATCACATTACAAAAAACTTTGTCCTCCATTTTACTTAAACATAAAACTGGTAAATTTCAAGATAAAGTCAACCTCATATTGAAATTTATCGAAAGTACGCATAATAATAAAGTCACTATCAACTAGTGTATTCAATTAATCGGGTTTCTGGTTTAATCGGTTAATCGAGCAAATAATTAATCGGGGTATAGATTTAATCGGTTAATAATCGGTTAATTTTAAATTATTCGATTAACCGAATAATTTCTATTTAAATTTTAAAGTGAAAATAAAACCACGTATTTTCTGTACTCATTTAAGTATTTTATTAATAAAATGAACAAAAACATAAAAAATATACGAAACATAACAATTCAACAAAAATTAAATAATTTTCTTTAGTTTTAATAAAACTCGACTTGGAAAAAACTCTCTCGCTGATTGTAGATGTTGGAAAAAACTAAACTAAGGCATGATAAAGAATATCCAATATCTGAGTTATTTTTTTAGTTTTTTTCTAAGCATATAAAATCTTCCATTATATCATTGAGGTCCTTTTTTGATTTTTTTAGATTTTAAATACTTTTAATAATTTCGAGTTTCCAGTTTCGTTTATTATCATGTTCTCATTCGACAAATACATGCCGGTGGCTTAAATAGAAAGGTCGTATCTCGTTTTTTTCTAAATCGGGTTTTTTACATATTCTGGTAGACAAAAATCAAGTATACCACCCTTAAAAATGCAGTTTTCTATGTTGAAGAATAACAGATTTACAGTAATTTAAAAAAAAACCCTAACTCATTTCAAAAATTGTTTGAAAGAAAAACCCCTAACTCATTTAATGTAGAATGCATATTTTTTGGTTTATATTAAAACAAACAACTTTTCTAAAAGTATTTTTTGATATATTACATTTTTTTATTTGTTAGTTTTTGGCTTTCACTTTCAGATTTTATTGAGTTTTTTCCTTCTCCTGTAAAGTAACTAAAAGTTGAGATACGACCTTTCTATATTAAGCCATCGATGTAAATTAAATATGTCAGTTGTTATACTCACTGAACATTAGAGTGCTCTAAAAAAATAAAATTGCGAATTTTGACCGTCCCCCCCTCTAGAATTGTTCTATGTATTGTAGAAACACATTGTGTAAAACATTAGGATGATAGGATAACGTTAACTGGTGGCGCAACGACGCTGAAGTTTTGAGGTGCATTTACAAGGGGAAAATATGCAATTTTTTCAGTTTTTGTAAAAATTTTGCCATTAAATAATGACTTTTACAATTTAATTTAAAAGAATCGAAATGTGTACGTAATTGTCGTTATAATAAGATATAAAAGACAAAAATTGGTGAAAAAATGTTAAAGTTATTAAAAAATCGCCAGGCCATTAACGTGTCTCAGGCCACTAGAACAAGATATTTATGAACAAAATTAACATATTATGAGAAATATTAAAATAAAAGCTTATTTTTACTTAAAATATATCCATATTTACTTGTATATGAGTTATTGTCCTCGTAGGATACCGTTAACCTATTCGCAGGTATGACCAAAAAAAATAAATTTTTTTAACGGCAGTTTCAAAACTCCAATTTAAAATTTTTAAAAATTTTGTTAAACAAATTGCAGAATTTTTTGATCATCACATGGGGATTTATTGACAACATAATAGGGAATAAAAATGTGAAAAAAGTATGTCAATACCTCCAATAGTTTTTCCGTACCTGCGATATAAATTTTGCGATTTTCGAGAAAAACTAATTTTTTGGCCATATTTTGGGGAATGACCAGAATTTCCTTACTGTAATGATTTTTAAGTAAAAGCTATTCAGAATAATATAGTCCAGGTAATTTTAAATGTAGTCTGAAAGTTTTACTAAAATCGGAAAACTTTAACCCTTAAATCGTGAAGGTCAAAGGTCAATTTTTTCAATATTTGGAATTTCTCATGGAAAGATAGCGAAATATTATATATTTTTGGGCCGATTTTGATGAAACTTAAGAAAAATATAAAATGAAGTCTAGTATTCACAATAACAGTACAAAAATGGAAATTAACCCTTAAGAGTACTTGGGGTCAAAATTAATGTGTTTTTCGTGATTTTAAAAGTTGAGGGTCATTTGGGGTTAATTTCCATTTTTGTACTGTTATTGTGAATACTAGACTTCATTTTATATTTTTCTTAAGTTTCATCAAAATCGGCCCAAATATTTCGCTATCTTTCCATGAGAAATTTCAAATATTGAAAAAATTGACCTTTGACCTTCACGATTTAAGGGTTAAAGTTTTCCGATTTTAGTAAAACTTTCAGACTACATTTAAAATTACCTGGACTATATTATTCTGAATAGCTTTTACTTAAAAATCATTACAGTAAGGAAATTCTGGTCATTCCCCAAAATATGGCCAAAAAATTAGTTTTTCTCGAAAATCGCAAAATTTATATCGCAGGTACGGAAAAACTATTGGAGGTATTGACATACTTTTTTCACATTTTTATTCCCTATTGTGTTGTCAATAAATCCCCATGTGATGATCAAAAAATTCTGAAATTTGTTTAACAAAATTTTTAAAAATTTGAAATTGGAGTTTTGAAACTGCCTTTATAAAAATTAAATTTTTTTGGTCATACCTGCGAATAGGTTAACGGTATCCTAGAGGACAAAAACTCATATACAAGTAAATATGGATATATTTTAAGTAAAAATAAGCTTTTATTTTAATATTTCTCAAAATATGTTAATTTTGTTCATAAATGTCTTGTTCTAGTGGCCTGAGACACGTTAATGGCCTGGCGATTTTTTAATAACTTTAACATTTTTTCACCAATTTTTGTCTTTTATATCTTATTATAACGACAATTATGTACAAATTTCGATTCTTTTAAATTAAATTGTAAAAGTCATTATTTAATGGCAAAATTTTTACAAAAACTGAAAAAAATGCATATTTTCCCCTTGTAAATGCACCTCAAAACTTCAGCGTCGTTGCGCCACCAGTTAACGTTATCCTATCATCCTAATATTTTACACAACGTGTTTCTACAATACATAGAACAATTCTAGAGGGGGGGACGGCCTGTACCAAAAAAGTTTTTTCGTCCATACAATCTTGGAGCACTCTACTGAACATGTTTCTTGGATGTTCGAAAGAATATGTAATGTTGTATTTTAATTAAAATGGAAAAATAAATAAAAAAAAAATATGTTAAAGTGCAAAAAAAAAAAAGAAATTTCGGTTAATCGGTTAATCGACACAAATTAATCGGTTTATTTGTTATTCGAAAATCGGTAATTTTGAATTATTCGAACAGTTAACCGACCAAATTTAATCGATTGAATACCCTACTATCAACCCTGTCTACTGAGGAAGTTTCGGATACATTTAAGGCTATGTTAAAGCAAGAAAAACAGCCTTTGGAAGCTGTTAAAATCGCTGATATTCTTCCGAATGCATCGCCTAGATGATTAAAACGAATTTTTAAGAGCATACCTACACCATCATCTAATACTGCTTTTACCGAAGAAGAGGCTATTGCGCTTATGTTGCAGCTGGGACTAAGCCGTGATAATTATATAACTTTAAGAAAGGCATTGTTGGGAAAAGGAGTTGAAGTGTTACCATCATATGGCTCAATTCAGGAAAAGAAAAAGAGTATTATACCATCACCTATTGAAGTTACTGATCGGAAAGCTAGAATTGGACTCTCCACTCTACTCGAAAATACAGCATTAAGGATTGCTTGCGACTTTTCTACAGAACAGCTAAACAAAATAAATACTTATGATCTGCAACTAATCTGTAAGTGGGGATGTGATGGCTTATCATCACTTTCGGAATATAAGCAAACTACATCGAGTCAAACATCATCAGAGTATAAAAGTGTATTTATGCCATCATTGGTTCCATTAAGAATTCGGAAGTATGCTGCCAGTGATTCTCCATCAACTAGTTTTGAGGATATATGGATTAATTCAACTCCTGCACACTGGGCCAGAGATCCAATTTTTTGGCCATAATTAGAGCAGTGGATGTATGAAATAAATAAATATCAGATATAAGGTTTTCGGTGACGCTGATTACGATTCTGCAAAAAAAAGTAAAAATTCAAAATGGCGGACCAAAAATTTTTAAAAATTCAATTTTTATTGAACACGTTTTGTAGACCTATGGTCACTGATTACAAATATGAAGTCAGATTTTGAAAATTGAGTAAACTGAATCCAAAATGGCGGATCAAACATAAGAAAAAATTAAATATTTCATTTCTTAGAAGTATTTAAGATGAAGTTATTATGAAATCATTGGCTTATGTATTACAGGTATAAAACTATGCCATACCTTAATTAAATTTGAAATACTTGAAATATTAAAAATGGCGGATCAAATATGGCGGTCATCAATTATTATTTATTGTTATTATATATAACTATTACTGAAAATATATAATTAAGATAACTGGATAATTATGAATCTTAATTCTTATTGCTAAAAACTAAAAATGAGAATCCAAAATTAGTAATATGAAAATTATTCAGCCAAGTATGTTTTCTAAGTAAGTGGTAGTATATTAATTTTTTTTGTTTTTTATTAGAAAAGTAATAATTAATAATATTAAAAAGTAATATACATATAGTAAGTAAAAATGCGAAATAATATTAATAACAATAAATAAAAATAATAAAAAAAAATTATAGAAATTCATTAGGGAAATTAATTTTTAATAAATTAATAAATTAATCCTTTTCCGTCATAAGTTCCAAGTTACTTAATCCGTTAAATTGTTCTAGTAGATCCCAATCATTCTCTTCATTTTCTATAAAATTATTTGCTTTTGAAATTTCGGGTATAGCTAGTAGATTAATGACAGCTTCTGGGAGTGGTATATGTTTGTTTCGGCCTATTCTAAAACATAAGCTTTCCGTAGATATTTTGGGATATATCTAACGGTAATAAAATACTATTTTACTCAAGATTTTTTTTTTCAGAATAACTATAAATATCGGACATTCGACAATAGTTAATATAACTTATAAATATAAAAAGGCGTTAAACAGATATTGAATTTGTAATTTTTTTTTTAAATGTGAGACTAATATCTGCCAATTTTATCATCAAAATGTTATATTACTAAAAATTAATTTTAATTTTTTCATTAAATTTTTACATGGTAAAAATATCCTGAGTTTCAACGACTATTTTTATATTATCGGCAATAACTCTTAAGTTTATGAACGGTCGCAGACGGTCGCAAAATTCTGGACAGCGAACATATCAATGCGTCGATTGGTGCTATAACCATTAAAATATCCTCTTGCACTGCTTGGCACTAGGTTTTGAAACTTAAAGTTTTTGGAAAAAAATCATATTTATAAGGTTAATAATTATCTTCAAATTACTAATAATTTTCATTTTTATTTTAAGCACCAGTTCCATCTGTTTAATTAACTATCATTTCATGTAACTATTTTTGACTCATGTGAATATTATATAATATTTTTGAAATATAAATTATATTCACAAAAATATGAAAATTTGAATTTGACCTCATGTCATTTCAAGGGTTTTCAGCAAGAATGATGATAGACTTATCGGTCTGAAATCTTTTGCTTTGGAGTGTGACACTTTCCCTCCTTTCGGAATGAATGTCACAGTGCATTCGGTCCACCGTTTTGGTATGTACGACCATAGAAGACAGGCATGATAAATAGCTATCAGCCAAGGAGTGACTAGATCTATATTATTCTGTAGATCAGCGGGTATTATGCCATCTGGGCCCGGAGACTTGTAAGAGTCAAAACTCCGTATGGCCCATTTTATCAAATGTTCGTCAATTATAATTGACAGAGTTGTCCGATTGTTCGGTTGGGATCAGCGGGTATTATGCCATCTGGGCCCGGAGACTTGTAAGAGTCAAAACTCCGTATGGCCCATTTTATCAAATGTTCGTCAATTATAATTGACGGAGTTGTCCGATTGTTCGGTTGGGATGCACTAGCCATGTCTGGAGGCAAATGAGTGTCCGGAAAATGAGTGTCCATGAGTACCTCTAGTGTCTCACGTCCATCAGTAGTCCACCTACCATCCTGTTTCTGAATATAACCTTGAACAGTTGGTGTTTTCGACAAGATCTTGCGTAGACGAACTCAGAGGAACTTTCGACGACGCTGCAGAAATTCCTCCAGGACTTACGTTTCGCGCTTCTGACCTGATTCTTAAATTTGTTCAACATTGACCAGTTGCATGATCTTTTCGCCTCGTTGAATAGTTTACGACAACTACGCCTAGTGTTCGCTATGTCTAAAGACCACCATGGAGGTCTTACCTTTCCTCTGCATGCAGAGGGAATGCATGTACGTCTTGTGGCCTCACTAAGAGAAAGTGTGAGCTTTTCCACAGCGTCCCTAGTGTCACCTATAAGAGGGGGTGAGGGAAGTAAACCATCAAGGATCCGCCTGTGATCATCCCATTTGGTTTTCCTCCTATTTAGAAAAGGCTTTTCCTTTCCAACTTCCAATTCTATTAAGAATGTCAGATACCTATGATCAGACAGAGAGCAATCATCGGAAACCTTCCAATTCCTTATGAGTTGCGAGTGGCTTGCACTGACAAGCGTAATGTCCAGAACTTCTTGCCTATTTGCTACCACGAAAGTAGGTTCTGAACCTTGATTGACAACTACCAGATTAAAGTCTAATATGAAGTCTAGAATGTACTCACCTCGTTCGTTTATATCTGAGCTACCCCAGATTGTGTGGTGAGCATTTTCGTCAGCTCCGATAATTACCGGAGTTCTGGCCTGGTTTGCGGCACGCATCATATTAGATACCAGGTTGTTTGGTGGTGTTTCAACCTGGTCGTGCGCCATATAGCTTGAGAGCAGCCACACCTTACCTGCACCTGTCTCCCAAGCAGCAGCTACTGTATCTTCATCGCTATAATCAGAAAGAATGAAGATATTAAGATGGTTCTTAGCCAAAATGCAAGATCTTATTTTACCTGTGCGTCTTATGTACAAAAGTTTGTACTCTTTGGCGTTGAGTCCACGTATTTCGTCATTGTGTATCCACGGCTCCTGGACCAACGCAATGTCCTCCCCATATCTAGCAATGTGGAGGAGCAGGGCAGTCGAAGCTGCCTTAGAGTGGTGAAGGTTCACTTGGATCACCTTCACCATGGTCTTGTGGCGTATTTATACTCTAATATGTATTTAAAAATAAAAATTATAAATATGTACTTTACACAAAACTACTTTGTTTATAAAATATTTTTATAATCACATATTCTTTGAATTTCAAGTTATAGTTCAAGACAATAGTTAATATAACTTATAAATATAAAAAGGCGTTAAACAGATATTGAATTTGTAATTTTTTTTTTAAATGTGAGACTAATATCTGCCAATTTTATCATCAAAATGTTATATTACTAAAAATTAATTTTAATTTTTTCATTAAATTTTTACATGGTAAAAATATCCTGAGTTTCAACGACTATTTTTATATTATCGGCAATAACTCTTAAGTTTATGAACGGTCGCAGACGGTCGCAAAATTCTGGACAGCGAACATATCAATGCGTCGATTGGTGCTATAACCATTAAAATATCCTCTTGCACTGCTTGGCACTAGGTTTTGAAACTTAAAGTTTTTGGAAAAAAATCATATTTATAAGGTTAATAATTATCTTCAAATTACTAATAATTTTCATTTTTATTTTAAGCACCAGTTCCATCTGTTTAATTAACTATCATTTCATGTAACTATTTTTGACTCATGTGAATATTATATAATATTTTTGAAATATAAATTATATTCACAAAAATATGAAAATTTGAATTTGACCTCATGTCATTTCAAGGGTTTTCAGCAAGAATGATGATAGACTTATCGGTCTGAAATCTTTTGCTTTGGAGTGTGACACTTTCCCTCCTTTCGGAATGAATGTCACAGTGCATTCGGTCCACCGTTTTGGTATGTACGACCATAGAAGACAGGCATGATAAATAGCTATCAGCCAAGGAGTGACTAGATCTATATTATTCTGTAGATCAGCGGGTATTATGCCATCTGGGCCCGGAGACTTGTAAGAGTCAAAACTCCGTATGGCCCATTTTATCAAATGTTCGTCAATTATAATTGACAGAGTTGTCCGATTGTTCGGTTGGGATCAGCGGGTATTATGCCATCTGGGCCCGGAGACTTGTAAGAGTCAAAACTCCGTATGGCCCATTTTATCAAATGTTCGTCAATTATAATTGACGGAGTTGTCCGATTGTTCGGTTGGGATGCACTAGCCATGTCTGGAGGCAAATGAGTGTCCGGAAAATGAGTGTCCATGAGTACCTCTAGTGTCTCACGTCCATCAGTAGTCCACCTACCATCCTGTTTCTGAATATAACCTTGAACAGTTGGTGTTTTCGACAAGATCTTGCGTAGACGAACTCAGAGGAACTTTCGACGACGCTGCAGAAATTCCTCCAGGACTTACGTTTCGCGCTTCTGACCTGATTCTTAAATTTGTTCAACATTGACCAGTTGCATGATCTTTTCGCCTCGTTGAATAGTTTACGACAACTACGCCTAGTGTTCGCTATGTCTAAAGACCACCATGGAGGTCTTACCTTTCCTCTGCATGCAGAGGGAATGCATGTACGTCTTGTGGCCTCATTAAGAGAAAGTGTGAGCTTTTCCACAGCGTCCCTAGTGTCACCTATAAGAGGGGGTGAGGGAAGTAAACCATCAAGGATCCGCCTGTGATCATCCCATTTGGTTTTCCTCCTATTTAGAAAAGGCTTTTCCTTTCCAACTTCCAATTCTATTAAGAATGTCAGATACCTATGATCAGACAGAGAGCAATCATCGGAAACCTTCCAATTCCTTATGAGTTGCGAGTGGCTTGCACTGACAAGCGTAATGTCCAGAACTTCTTGCCTATTTGCTACCACGAAAGTAGGTTCTGAACCTTGATTGACAACTACCAGATTAAAGTCTAATATGAAGTCTAGAATGTACTCACCTCGTTCGTTTATATCTGAGCTACCCCAGATTGTGTGGTGAGCATTTTCGTCAGCTCCGATAATTACCGGAGTTCTGGCCTGGTTTGCGGCACGCATCATATTAGATACCAGGTTGTTTGGTGGTGTTTCAACCTGGTCGTGCGCCATATAGCTTGAGAGCAGCCACACCTTACCTGCACCTGTCTCCCAAGCAGCAGCTACTGTATCTTCATCGCTATAATCAGAAAGAATGAAGATATTAAGATGGTTCTTAGCCAAAATGCAAGATCTTATTTTACCTGTGCGTCTTATGTACAAAAGTTTGTACTCTTTGGCGTTGAGTCCACGTATTTCGTCATTGTGTATCCACGGCTCCTGGACCAACGCAATGTCCTCCCCATATCTAGCAATGTGGAGGAGCAGGGCAGTCGAAGCTGCCTTAGAGTGGTGAAGGTTCACTTGGATCACCTTCACCATGGTCTTGTGGCGTATTTATACTCTAATATGTATTTAAAAATAAAAATTATAAATATGTACTTTACACAAAACTACTTTGTTTATAAAATATTTTTATAATCACATATTCTTTGAATTTCAAGTTTAATATTTTCATTAGTTTTTAAATTTGTTTTTCATTCTTGTAAAAATTTTGAATTGAATTACATAATTGTTTTTGTAAATAAATTATTTTTTTATAAAAAATCAAAAATTTAGTGTTTGAGTTTTATTTATTCTAATCAACTCATTTACCACTAAAATTGGTGACCCCGAAAATAAGAACAAGAAATATGTCGCTGAATAGTTCTGAAGATGAATTTGCATCGCTTCCACCGGCCAATGAAATAGCTCGAGTTTCAGTCAAGGTTCCGCCGTTTTGGAGAACGAATCCTGCTTTATGGTTCAGGCAAGTTGAAAGTCAGTTCATCACCGCTGGAATCACATCAGATTCAACAAAATTTCATACTATTGTCGGATCCATTGAAGCTAATGTTCTATGTGAAGTAAGCGACATAATTTTGCAGCCGCCGGAGACAAATATGTATGCAACTCTCAAACAACGGCTACAAGAACGCTTTACAGATTCAGAAGAAAAGCAATTAAAGAAACTGTTACGCGATATTGAGTTAGGAGATAAAAAACCATCAACACTTCTTCGCGAGATGTCCACATTATCTACTGGTAAAGTATCAGATGAACTTCTGAAGAATTTATGGATGCAACGTTTACCAAAACAAATGCAAGCAATTTTGTCAGTAAGTAGTGAATCTTTAAGTAAATTAGCACTTATGGCAGACAAAATCGCCGACACGTCAGAATCTTGGGAAGTAAATGCCGTAGCCACATCATCTATGACCGTAACGTCGACGTCTTCTGGGTCTGATTCCAGAAGAACATCTTCATCCTCCACATCGCTCAGAGTACAGAATAGGTCCCCAACCATACTGGAGTGTGATTGGGTCTCCATTTGGTCCTCAGAGCTAGCGGGGTCATCCAGTTTAACTTTGCAGTCCATATCCTGCGGACCTTCCAGTTTAACACCGGAAGTTTCGGGGTCGAGCTTGTTGTCACCACGGTAGATGCGCAGCTTGATACTATCAAAACCATGGTATATCTTGCGATGCCTCTCACGTAGTGGCGCCAAGGATTCCTTGTTAAGGACTACAACCACCTTTCTGTGCGCACCTTCAGGAGCGGAAACCTTTACCACCTTCCAGTTATGGGTTGGTAGATTGGGATTGCCGCTCTGAATGTATGCCAGAATCTCCTCAGGTTCATGTGGTTCCGCCGGAATAACTGCGACTGATCTCGGTCTGCGAGGTATCTCGTTTACCGGGATCACGTCCAGTTTCGCGCCAGGCCACAATTCCCCTAAGGACGCAATTGCTAATTTTAGCAGTAGAGCTGAGCGGTCATTGGTACACGCTAGCAGTTTTACATGGCCTTGATACCAGCCAGCATCATCGTTTTGCGGGAATGGACCGGGATTCTCCTTGAGAATCTTCCAGTATACCCCCAGCATACCCTGACGGATTTTCAGCCATTTCTCCTGGGAGATAGCTCCGTCCTCCACACTCCTGTCGATAATCGCCCTTACAAGTGGATTGCAAGCAACTTCACTGTAAGGCCTTCTTATCACACGAGCCTCTTGCTTCGGACGTTTAGTCCTCGGCTGTGGATTTTGCTGCTGGAGCAGCTCCTCCTCTGAGCGTTGTCGTTTGGGCCCAGCAGATGCGCCTTGGTTCGCTGCATCTGCGCTTGGAGGAGGGTTTGAACTGACCAGCTCAGCCAGTTGGGCCTTAGCCCAACTTAATTTCGACAATTCGTCGATGTTAAGCGCATCGGCCGACTTGGATCCAAGCCGATCGATAATGCGCATGGCGGCACGCCTTTGCACGAAAGCCCTCCTAGATGGTTCTTTGCGAATGGGGGCGTTCGGTTCTGCCGTAGTGGCGGGTAGGGCTACGGTGGTTGGACCCGACTTCTGGTTCGATGATGCTGTAGCATTTTCGCAATGAAGGGGCTGTTGCTGGTGTATTACCAACGAGGGCTAATGCAGCTTTAGAGGTGTAAAGGTTGGACAGTTGACTGTTTGCAATCAGCCAGCATAGGTTTCCCCTGCTGACCTTTTGCTGTTGTTTGTTTTTGTTGTATTTTGGTAAATTCTTTCATTTTGTTCCCACGAGTTAGCGCGTAAGGGGATGGACACTCCATGCAGGGACGGCGTACATGGATTAGGCAAAAACTGTATTACAACCGACCCATGCCCTGGCGTCGGAGGGGAGCTGTTAGCGACTAGTTTTCTTTAACTTACTAGCCATTCAGGTCTTCGGCACTGCTACCATCACATTGACCTTACAAGTGGGGGGAAAGAAAGAGTAGAGATAGAAAGAACACACTCTTAGTTACGTCCCTTTGTTTTTTTTTTAATAAAAGCGTAATTTTTGATCGCAGAAGTGTAAAATTTTGTCAAGACATGTAATTTAATGGCATGCATAATAATCAATCAAAAAATCGATTTTGAATTTTTTGTTATTTACGCCTTTTTGCATTTTAGCTAACGATATATACTCATGATATTTCATTGATTTCTATGAAAAAATAAAATTATGTTATTTTTAGATAGCGCAATGGAATACACACTCCCCAACTTCAAAATATCTAAATTACATGATAGATCAATCCACTGAAATCCAAATGCTGAATAGGTATCCGAAACTTAAGAATCTTTTTATTAAATACAATACACCTCTTACATCATCGGCGCCAGTGGAAAGAATGTTTTCATACGCGGGTTTGGTCAATACTCCAAGACGCTCCTTATTAACCGATTTACATTTTGAACAATTAGTCATTTTAAAAGTTAATTACAATTACGAATAAACTTAAAAACAACATCTTTCACTATGGTATTTTGTTTTGTTTTCGCAAACATTTATATGCTTATTTATTATTTAGAAAAAATACAAAAATCTAAATAAATATATGAGTATGTTAAACAAAATATAGTTTTTGTATTGTTGGTGAGGTTTATACAGCAAAAATTTAACTATTAAAATGTTTGAAACTGCAAGCTGTTAAATATAGCTTATATTCTAATAAATAACAATAAATTACATCTTACAACAATAATAAAAAAATTAATTGCAAAAAACTGTTATTCAGTGTTTTTGTTTAATCCAAATCCCCCTTAACATATATAATTATTTTTTAGTTTTATGTTCTTAAAATAGTTGTTTATAAACTTGACCAATTAAATAAATATTTGTTAGCCTTTTAACTGAACTAACAAGAACTTAATCTATATATATAAAAGAGTAACGTTACTGACTGACTGACTGACTGACTGATTCATCATCGCACAGCCCAAACGGCTGAAGCTAGAATCACGAAATTTTATCTGTGGGTTCCTCCTTCCCCAAAACGATCCGATAAGAAGGGATTTTTGGGAATTCGAACGTTTAGGGGGTAAAAAAGGGTAAAAACGGGTAAATTCGGTAACCATATATCTTCAAAACTAATAAAGATACAAAAAAACTTAAAATAGCATGTTACTCCATTTAAAAAATAAGCTGACAGGTGTTTCGTACTTTTTGGATATTCGAAACTTTTAGGGGTAAAAACTGTATTTTGGTACTTTTTTTGCACCCTATGTATCTTTTAAACCAATAAACATAGAAACAAATTTTAAATCGTATTCTTTAATTAACAAAAAATAAAAAATATAAGTTTGGTACTTTTTGGAAATTCGAACCCTTAAGGGATAAAAATTGTGTTTATTTTTGGTACTTTTTCATAAAATATGTTTTTCTATAATTTGACATAGACATACGAATATTTTATTATGAGCTCCCACCACGATACAGAAATTTATTTGAATTAAATTCTACCAAAGCAATGGGGATAAAAAAGGTACCAAAAAGGGGATAAAATCGGGAAAATACATTTTATTGAAATTATTAAGCCAATTTTGATAATTTTTAACATTGGTTCCTGGATTCGTACAAAAATTAACTAAGAGGGTGTTATTTGGAACTCGTGGGCCAAATCCGGGTAAACAGTTTGGTACTTTTTTTAAAACATATTTTTTCTTGGGCACATTAACACAGATTTTAATATTTTGAGACATGTCTGTAGCATAAACAATTTTTGCAAAATGGAATATTTTTAAAGTTCGAACTTGATTGTTTCAAGGAAGAAAAGGGAAATTGGTACTTTTCTCCTAATGGTACTTTTTTTAATATTTTAAATTATTTCACTTATCGACATTAAAGTTAGCTGATATGTATCTGAGTGAAGTTTGTGTAAGGAATAGGGTACAATATTTAGGTACCAAAATGTGAGAACTGAACTATAGGTACTTTTTTATTCATCTAATGGTACTTTTTGAATTTTTTATGACAATGGACTTAGAAACATGAAATTAAGCATATATGGTCCTAAGTGAGTGTGAATTTTAGGGGTAGACTTTTTGGTACTTTTTCTTTAATCGAATGGTACTTTTTGTATTTTCTTCACCAATGAACCTAGAAACATGAAATAAAGCTTACATGGGCCAGAGTGGGTGGACATCCACAAGTGTCTGCTTTTTGGTACTTTTTATATATTATAATGGTACTTTTTGAATTTTCTATAATAATGGACCTAGAAACATGAAATTAAGCGTATATGGTCCTATGTGAGTGAAAATTCAAGCGTATACTTCATGGTACTTTTTTTATTATAATGGTACTTTTTTTATTATAATGGTACTTTTTTTAATTTTCTAGAACAATGGACTTAGACACATGAAATTAAGCATACACGGTCCTATGTCAGTGAGAATTCTAGGGGGAGACTTTTTGGTACTTTTTCTTTAATCGAATGGTACTTTTTGTAATTTCTTCACCAAAGAACCTAGAAACATGAAATAAAGCTTACATGGGCCAGAGTTGGTGGACATGTACAAGTGTCTGCTTTTTGGTACTTTTTCTGTATTATAATGTTACTTTTTGAATTTTCTATAATAATGGACCTAGTAATATGTAATTAAGCGTATATGGTCCTATGTGAGTAAAAATTCAAGCGGATACTTCATGGTACTTTTTCTTTATTATAATGGTACTTTTTTTTAATTTTGTATAACAATGGACTTAGAAACATGAAATTAAGCATACTCGGTCCTAAGTCAGTGAGAATTGTAGGGGAGACTTTTTGGTACTTTTTCTTTATTCGAATGGTACTTTTTGTAATTTCTTCACCAATGAACCTAGAAACATGAAATAAAGCTTATATGGACCGGAGTGAGTGGGAATCCACAAGTGCCTGAATTTTGGTACTTTTTATATATTGTAGCGGTACTTTTTTGAATTTTCTGTAATAATGGACATAAAAATATGAAATTAATCGTATATGTTCTAAAGTGAGTGAGAATTCTAGGGGGAGACTTTTTGGTACTTTTTCTTTATTCGACTTTTTGTAATTTCTTCACCAATTAACCTAAAACCTTGAAATTAAGCTTATATGGGAGTGAGTGGGAAACCACAAGTGGGGGCTTTTTGGTACTTTTTATATATTCTAATGGTACTTTTTGAATTTTCTGCAATAATGGACATAGAAATATGAAATTAGGCGTCTATGGTCCCAAGTGAGTGAAAATTCAAGGCCATACTTATTGGTACTTTGCTTTGTTCTCATAGGTACTTTTTTGAATAATAACGGACCTAGAGTTTCCAAAAAACCGAAGAATTTCAAAACCGCGGTTTCGTTTTTTTTTAGATTTTGTGATAATTTTTAAATATTAATTGTTATAGAAACAAAACTAGTTGGTCATTCGACAATTCGTCGATGTTAAGCGCATCGGCCGACTTGGATCCAAGCCGATCGATAATGCGCATGGCGGCACGCCTTTGCACGAAAGCCCTCCTAGATGGTTCTTTGCGAATGGGGGCGTTCGGTTCTGCCGTAGTGGCGGGTAGGGCTACGGTGGTTGGACCCGACTTCTGGTTCGATGATGCTGTAGCATTTTCGCAATGAAGGGGCTGTTGCTGGTGTATTACCAACGAGGGCTAATGCAGCTTTAGAGGTGTAAAGGTTGGACAGTTGACTGTTTGCAATCAGCCAGCATAGGTTTCCCCTGCTGACCTTTTGCTGTTGTTTGTTTTTGTTGTATTTTGGTAAATTCTTTCATTTTGTTCCCACGAGTTAGCGCGTAAGGGGATGGACACTCCATGCAGGGACGGCGTACATGGATTAGGCAAAAACTGTATTACAACCGACCCATGCCCTGGCGTCGGAGGGGAGCTGTTAGCGACTAGTTTTCTTTAACTTACTAGCCATTCAGGTCTTCGGCACTGCTACCATCACATTGACCTTACAAGTGGGGGGAAAGAAAGAGTAGAGATAGAAAGAACACACTCTTAGTTACGTCCCTTTGTTTTTTTTTTAATAAAAGCGTAATTTTTGATCGCAGAAGTGTAAAATTTTGTCAAGACATGTAATTTAATGGCATGCATAATAATCAATCAAAAAATCGATTTTGAATTTTTTGTTATTTACGCCTTTTTGCATTTTAGCTAACGATATATACTCATGATATTTCATTGATTTCTATGAAAAAATAAAATTATGTTATTTTTAGATAGCGCAATGGAATACACACTCCCCAACTTCAAAATATCTAAATTACATGATAGATCAATCCACTGAAATCCAAATGCTGAATAGGTATCCGAAACTTAAGAATCTTTTTATTAAATACAATACACCTCTTACATCATCGGCGCCAGTGGAAAGAATGTTTTCATACGCGGGTTTGGTCAATACTCCAAGACGCTCCTTATTAACCGATTTACATTTTGAACAATTAGTCATTTTAAAAGTTAATTACAATTACGAATAAACTTAAAAACAACATCTTTCACTATGGTATTTTGTTTTGTTTTCGCAAACATTTATATGCTTATTTATTATTTAGAAAAAATACAAAAATCTAAATAAATATATGAGTATGTTAAACAAAATATAGTTTTTGTATTGTTGGTGAGGTTTATACAGCAAAAATTTAACTATTAAAATGTTTGAAACTGCAAGCTGTTAAATATAGCTTATATTCTAATAAATAACAATAAATTACATCTTACAACAATAATAAAAAAATTAATTGCAAAAAACTGTTATTCAGTGTTTTTGTTTAATCCAAATCCCCCTTAACATATATAATTATTTTTTAGTTTTATGTTCTTAAAATAGTTGTTTATAAACTTGACCAATTAAATAAATATTTGTTAGCCTTTTAACTGAACTAACAAGAACTTAATCTATATATATAAAAGAGTAACGTTACTGACTGACTGACTGACTGACTGATTCATCATCGCACAGCCCAAACGGCTGAAGCTAGAATCACGAAATTTTATCTGTGGGTTCCTCCTTCCCCAAAACGATCCGATAAGAAGGGATTTTTGGGAATTCGAACGTTTAGGGGGTAAAAAAGGGTAAAAACGGGTAAATTCGGTAACCATATATCTTCAAAACTAATAAAGATACAAAAAAACTTAAAATAGCATGTTACTCCATTTAAAAAATAAGCTGACAGGTGTTTCGTACTTTTTGGATATTCGAAACTTTTAGGGGTAAAAACTGTATTTTGGTACTTTTTTTGCACCCTATGTATCTTTTAAACCAATAAACATAGAAACAAATTTTAAATCGTATTCTTTAATTAACAAAAAATAAAAAATATAAGTTTGGTACTTTTTGGAAATTCGAACCCTTAAGGGATAAAAATTGTGTTTATTTTTGGTACTTTTTCATAAAATATGTTTTTCTATAATTTGACATAGACATACGAATATTTTATTATGAGCTCCCACCACGATACAGAAATTTATTTGAATTAAATTCTACCAAAGCAATGGGGATAAAAAAGGTACCAAAAAGGGGATAAAATCGGGAAAATACATTTTATTGAAATTATTAAGCCAATTTTGATAATTTTTAACATTGGTTCCTGGATTCGTACAAAAATTAACTAAGAGGGTGTTATTTGGAACTCGTGGGCCAAATCCGGGTAAACAGTTTGGTACTTTTTTTAAAACATATTTTTTCTTGGGCACATTAACACAGATTTTAATATTTTGAGACATGTCTGTAGCATAAACAATTTTTGCAAAATGGAATATTTTTAAAGTTCGAACTTGATTGTTTCAAGGAAGAAAAGGGAAATTGGTACTTTTCTCCTAATGGTACTTTTTTTAATATTTTAAATTATTTCACTTATCGACATTAAAGTTAGCTGATATGTATCTGAGTGAAGTTTGTGTAAGGAATAGGGTACAATATTTAGGTACCAAAATGTGAGAACTGAACTATAGGTACTTTTTTATTCATCTAATGGTACTTTTTGAATTTTTTATGACAATGGACTTAGAAACATGAAATTAAGCATATATGGTCCTAAGTGAGTGTGAATTTTAGGGGTAGACTTTTTGGTACTTTTTCTTTAATCGAATGGTACTTTTTGTATTTTCTTCACCAATGAACCTAGAAACATGAAATAAAGCTTACATGGGCCAGAGTGGGTGGACATCCACAAGTGTCTGCTTTTTGGTACTTTTTATATATTATAATGGTACTTTTTGAATTTTCTATAATAATGGACCTAGAAACATGAAATTAAGCGTATATGGTCCTATGTGAGTGAAAATTCAAGCGTATACTTCATGGTACTTTTTTTATTATAATGGTACTTTTTTTATTATAATGGTACTTTTTTTAATTTTCTAGAACAATGGACTTAGACACATGAAATTAAGCATACACGGTCCTATGTCAGTGAGAATTCTAGGGGGAGACTTTTTGGTACTTTTTCTTTAATCGAATGGTACTTTTTGTAATTTCTTCACCAAAGAACCTAGAAACATGAAATAAAGCTTACATGGGCCAGAGTTGGTGGACATGTACAAGTGTCTGCTTTTTGGTACTTTTTCTGTATTATAATGTTACTTTTTGAATTTTCTATAATAATGGACCTAGTAATATGTAATTAAGCGTATATGGTCCTATGTGAGTAAAAATTCAAGCGGATACTTCATGGTACTTTTTCTTTATTATAATGGTACTTTTTTTTAATTTTGTATAACAATGGACTTAGAAACATGAAATTAAGCATACTCGGTCCTAAGTCAGTGAGAATTGTAGGGGAGACTTTTTGGTACTTTTTCTTTATTCGAATGGTACTTTTTGTAATTTCTTCACCAATGAACCTAGAAACATGAAATAAAGCTTATATGGACCGGAGTGAGTGGGAATCCACAAGTGCCTGAATTTTGGTACTTTTTATATATTGTAGCGGTACTTTTTTGAATTTTCTGTAATAATGGACATAAAAATATGAAATTAATCGTATATGTTCTAAAGTGAGTGAGAATTCTAGGGGGAGACTTTTTGGTACTTTTTCTTTATTCGACTTTTTGTAATTTCTTCACCAATTAACCTAAAACCTTGAAATTAAGCTTATATGGGAGTGAGTGGGAAACCACAAGTGGGGGCTTTTTGGTACTTTTTATATATTCTAATGGTACTTTTTGAATTTTCTGCAATAATGGACATAGAAATATGAAATTAGGCGTCTATGGTCCCAAGTGAGTGAAAATTCAAGGCCATACTTATTGGTACTTTGCTTTGTTCTCATAGGTACTTTTTTGAATAATAACGGACCTAGAGTTTCCAAAAAACCGAAGAATTTCAAAACCGCGGTTTCGTTTTTTTTTAGATTTTGTGATAATTTTTAAATATTAATTGTTATAGAAACAAAACTAGTTGGTCATATAGGAAAGGCTATACAAATTTAAAATTCAAACTTGACGGGTTATTGTTTAGTGAGTGCGAATTCAAAAGTGATAATCAATGGTACTATTTGTTTATTGCAATGGTACTTTTTGCAATGGTAGTATTTTATAATAATAAACCTAAAAATTTAAAATTAGGCACACATGATTCTGAATGAATTTTAATTCACAAAAGGTGACTTTAGTGGTAACTTTATTTTGCATTTTCTATAATAATGGACCCAGAAATATGAAATTAGACATTTACAATCAGATTCACAAAGGGAGACTTAATAGTACTATTTCAATCTTCTAATTGGGGTGGCGAAGCGCACCGGGTCAGCTAGTACTAAAATATTTTTGAATTTAAAATCAAAATGTTCATTCAATCTGTTACAAATAGAATGGTTAAAAAATTATTTAATTCAATTTGAAGAAAATTGTATCATTCATAGTGAATTTAACTTTGATAAGAATTCATTCAGAAGAAATTTATCATTCCATAGGAATTAATTCACCTAGGAATTGATTCAACAACATCAAAAACTTTAAGAATTAATTACACGAATTATATCTTACAGAATGCCTTATAGGAATTGTTAATTCCTTAAAATATAGTTCAATTTCTAAAAAAGAATTAGAGAATGAATTCTTTTACATCTTTGGTTTATACCAATATAATTTCTGCAATTTTCATCATATTTAGGTGGAGGGTATTTAGATGGTACAATTACACTAACTTGTTTTTATTAATTTTTGACTTTTATTTTTGTTTGTAGTAGAAACCAAAGTATATTTATACAAGTACATGCAACCCTACAATAAATCAACAATAAAAAAACATTAATTTTGTTTGTGTAAAACATTGTGAGATTGTCAAAAACAGTTGAAAATTTTTGCCACAAATTTCACTCACGTTGCCTTTTAATCGGGTCTTTTCGCACATTGCATAAGTCACCACTGCCACTTGTACATATTTTTAGCACAATGATCAAAAACACATAATTCCAATAGTTATTTTTACTTTTATTATTAAAAATTTTCAAAAAAGTATAAAAATTTGACAATCTCACAAGTCAAAGGAGAAAAAAATGAACAGCTGATCACTTGCATGTACTCAGGGCACACTTAAGGTACGGTCACACACAGCTAATATTTGACGTTTATCGTCAAATATTTCATTGCCTGAATCTGACCACAAATAAAATTTAGAGCAAACAACAAAACAGATGATTTTAGTCAAACAAAATTATTTGTCGGCAAACAAAATATTTTCTTAATGTGAACAAAGTGTGACCACTAGCTACATAAATGCCTAAAAAATATATAATTTGATCTTGCAAATATTTTTAAGGTTAAAGCACTTATTTCGAATTGTAAAGTCCTCATTTTATTACAGATTTATTGAATTTTGTTATCATATATTGAATTTAATTTTTCACTTTTTGTTTGACCAAACTGCTGCGAAAAAGAATCAGTAAATATATATTTGCCGTGTGGTCACACTATATCAAACACTTTCATAAAATAATTGTTTGATCAAATAGAAAAAAACAGAAAATTATTTGCTCAGCATGGCGGAAAAATAAGAGGAGATTATTTAAATATTTTTCGTACTAAATTAAAGACACAAATTCACTATTTTTTTTTAAACATAAATACATATTCAATATTTCTTTAATATTTGTTATTTAAATTATTTTCACTAAATAATTGCATCAATAAATGAAGTCTTCTTCTTCACATAAAAGTCATTCAGCCTAGGATGACATACTGGGAGAAAAACTAATTGAAGACATGAAGTCTATGTTGCGATTTTTGCAATTTTATGCGATTTATATTTTTATACGTGGAGTTTGTCTATTTTCAAAATTTAAAATTGCTCATATGTACATATGGAATATTAACTGAAATTTTATACAGATTGAATTTAAAATCAAAGAAAATTTTTTATACATACATAAATGGTATGAATTGATTGTAATTAAAAAATTATTCTTAAACAGTATGATCTGTTTAAATTTTTTTCTACTGCAGAAGAAGAATATCTCTAATAGCATATTTTACTTTTCTGATTTTGGTATCATATAAAAATTTTTATTATAAATTTTTAGATAATATGATTGAATTGGAATTAATTAAAAATTTATGTAAAAAAGGTAAATATTTCCGTAAAATTTTATAATATTTGTAAACTGTTCTTATTCTGAATGAAAAAAGTTTGGAAAAAGTCGTGTTCGATTAATAATATTTATTAAAAAAACAATAAGCATTTTTACTGGAATTCAAGTTGATAGCAAGTGTAATTCAAGCCTTGAATTATAGTCAAGAAATTGAATAAAAGTTGTATTACACTTTATTTCAGTAGCATTCTCCAGTAAAAAGGAAACATTAATTCAAGCCATATGTTTTTTGTTTGAATGATATTTAATTTTTCAAATATTTTTCAAGTTTAAAACTTAATTACATCTGCATTCAAGTCAAATTCCAACAAAATGTTCAAGTGCTTGAATTTTTGGGTGTTTGGTGCTTACTGGGATAAAACATAATTACATTTCCATTCAATTTCAAATATGAATTGTGATAGTAATATAATTTAATAAATAAACATTTAATAATTATATTATTAAATTGTTCAAGCTTGTGTTCTTTTCGCGATTTGTTTTCATTATTCTTGCAAATGAATTGCAAGATCAAATAAAAAAATACCCAAAATGCAGGAAAATATTTGCTGTTTAGTGGTCACACATTGGTCACATTACAAGAATGTTTTCATATTGGCAAATAAATTTGTTTGACCAAATTCAGCTGTTTTCTTCTTTGCAGTGCAAAAATATTTTGTGTTCAAACTAGAAACATAAAATATTTGACGCTTAAATAAAAGTACTGAAATTTCATAATTCTTTCAAATGTAAAGCAAAATCTGGTAATATTTTACTTTCTGTACCCAAGATTAGTCAACCATTAAATAATGAAAATAAATCCCAAATACAGGTTGGAATGGACCGGTATATTACAGTTTTAAAACGGGCACGAAGTCCCAAGTCCTCGAAAGCGGCACCCTTGGCCAAATTATATAAGGATAGTGAACCTCATAGACTAAACAATGAAAATCGTTTTTCTATTCTGGAATGTGAAACTAATGAACCAGTAAATAAAATCCATTCTACAAAACCACCCCCCATTTACTTGAGAGAAAATAATTCGAATCCACTGGTTCAGAGCCTGATCTCATTAATAGGAGAGAACTCTTTTTACGTAATCCCAATCAAGAAAGGCACGATTCATGAAACTAAAATACAGGTCAATAGTGAAAACGATTATAGAAAGGTTGTAACATATTTTGAAACTCAAAAGAAAAGTTTTTACACTTATCAGCTGAAAGGAAGCAAGGGTCTACAAGTTGTAATAAAGGGTATTGACTGTAATGTTGAACCACTCGAAATAAAGCAAAGCTTAGAAGATAAAGGCTATAAGACAAAAAATGTGATAAATATTAGAAATCGCGAAAAAATACCCCAACCACTCTTCCGTGTTGAACTTGAACCCGGTGACATAAACCTGAAAAAAAATGAAACACATCCCATATATAACTTGAAGTACTTATTGCATCGTAAAATTACGGTAGAAGAACCACACAAACGATTTGGCCCCGTTCAATGTATGAATTGCCAAGAATATGGACACACCAAGGCATATTGCAAATTGCCACCAGTATGTGTCATTTGCGGGGAGTTGCATAACACATCCCAATGTAACAAATCTAAAGATGATCCTAAAATAAAAAAATGTAGCAATTGCGGAGGTAACCACACAGCAAACTACAGGGGTTGTCCTGTCTACTCAATTGTTAAAAAATCACAAAGCCAGAAACCAAAGATTTTCCCCGCTCAGCCATTAAATAACATCAATTTGAACTACCCCCCGTTGCAACAGACATATGACAACAAAGTAACATATGCAAATGTACTTAGAAACAACCAAACTCAGCCGCAAGTCCGTCAACCCCAAAACGAAAATATGAACCCAGAGGTAAGAGAGCAAACGCCAATTTTCAATTTTACCCGACTAGAATCTACAATAGAAACTCTTGTGCAATCGGTAAATAACTTTACAAACTCAATGAGTAACATGATGCAAGAAATGCTTAAGATGCAATCAATGTTATTGCAGGCTGTGCTTAACAGACCATGAACTGCCTAAGAATATGTTTTTGGAATGCAAACGGCATACGCCAACACAAAAACGAACTCGAATATTTTTTAAGAAACCAACAAATTGATGTAATGCTGGTTTCTGAAACTCATTTGACTTCCAGAAGTTCCTTTCGAATAAATGGATATGTAATATATGACACCAAAGATCCCAGAGGTAGAGCATGCGGAGGCTCGGCAATTTTAATAAAAGCTCGAATAAAACACTACTTAATGTGTGATTTTTGCGAAGATTATCTTCAAGCTACTACAATCTGTCTTGAAGATTTTCATCGAAACTTAGTGATTTCATCGATATACTCACCCCCAAGATTCTCAATTACAGAAAGTCAATATAATAGATTTTTTAAATCACTAGGCCCCCGTTTCCTGGCTGCTGGCGATTATAATGCTAAGCACACATTCTGGGGATCACGACTGATTACCCCTAAAGGTCGTGTTTTGTTCGACTCAATTTCTAAAATGGGTTTGCATGTGCTTTCGAGCGGCCAACCTACTTACTGGCCTACTGACCCACGAAAAATACCGGATGTTATTGATTTTAGCGTGATGAAAAATATCCCTAGAGAAATGATTAAAATTGAATCCTCGCTGGAACTATCTTCAGATCACTCACCCACTATTATTACTTTATTGAGCCCCCTAGAAATTGTATCCCCGACTGGTAATTTAGCGATGGCAGGCACAAGAATAAATTGGCTCAAATATAAAAAATACCTCAGTACACATTGCTCGGAAAACATACCGCTAAGAACACCAGAAAACATCGATCACTCTCTTATCAATTTCGATAAAAATCTCAGAATGGCTGCTCAACATGCTACCCAAACACCCCGAAAATTCAGATATAATAGAATTAATTCTGCAGATGTCGAACGGCTCTTAAATGAAAAAAGAAGATTTCGAAGAGAGTGGCAATTGCACAGATCCCCCCAACTAAAATCGAAGCTTAAAGATTGTATAAAAAGACTTAAAAAGCTCTTGGAATTTCGAAAAATGGAATCATTGAATAAATATTTAGAAAGCCTGGACGCAACCCCACAATCGGATTACTCATTATGGCGAGCAACAAAAAATCTTAAAAGACCCGTTATATGTAAGTCCCCCTTGCGAAATTCAAGTGGTGGTTGGGCAAGAAATGATACTGAAAAAGGGAATCTGTTTGTTAATCATTTAAAAAAAGTATTTACACCGAACACATCAAACGAAGCAATTGAGTTGCCACCTGTTGCACCCTATTTTGCAGCAGCCGTACCCCTACGTTTTGAGATTCGAGAGATCGAAAATTATCCTCCAGAATGGAAGGTTTCACTGGTTACCATGATACCCAAGCCGGGAAAAGATCACACAAAAGTAGAATCATACAGACCCATCAGCCTATTGTCTAATATATCAAAGCTATTTGAGAAGATACTTATGAACAAGTTGTACCCGATGTTAACTGAAAACAATTGTATTCCGAATCATCAATTTGGATTTAGAAGAAAACACAGTACTATCGAACAAACCCATAGACTTGTAAATATGGTGAGAAAAGCGTTTGAGGAAAAGAAATACTGTTCTGCACTCTTCATCGACATCTCTCAAGCGTTTGATAAGGTATGGCATGCTGGATTAATATACAAATTGAGTCAAAATTTACCGGCAAACACACATAAGCTGTTGGAAAGCTATTTAACTGGTCGATCATTTAAGGTTAAAGAGGGAAACTTTTTAAGTACTGCACAACCCATTGAAGCTGGAGTCCCCCAAGGCAGTATCCTGGGACCTTTTTTATATTTGATGTATTCGTCTGATATGCCAACTAACAATCGCACTCATACATCAACATTTGCTGATGATACTGCTATTCTAAGCATTCATGAAAACCCTCAAGAAGCGTCTCGTCACTTACAAAACCACATATTTGAATTAGAAAAATGGTTAAAACAATGGAAAATTAAAGTCAACGAGCAAAAATGTACACACATTACATTTACATTGCGTAGAGAATCATGCCCCCCTATTCATATCAATAACCAAACAATAATTCAACAATCGGAAGTGAAATACCTCGGAATACATCTCGATCGTCGCCTTACATGGAAAAGTCATATAGATGCAAAGTTGACTCAAATGAAATTGAAATCAATTCAAATTAATTGGCTTATTGGCAGAAACTCCACGCTTAGTTTAGATTGTAAACTTCTACTTTATAACATGATCATAAAACCGATATGGTGTTATGGCATACAGTTATGGGGCACGGCCTCAGCGTCAAATGTAGAAAAGATCCAAAGACGCCAAAACAAGTTTCTAAGAATGATCACAGTTGCCCCCTGGTATATCAAAAACGCGAATATACACAAAGATCTAAACGTGCCCATTGTAAAAACTGAAATCTCGAAAAACGTACAAAAATATTTAAAAAAAACTTGAAGTTCACCCAAACCCGCTGGCCCGCAACATATTAGATAACCGTGGCCACACTCGATTAAGAAGGAGGGACACAGCAGACCTAATCTAGAAGGAAGAATGCCAATTTAACCAAAACAACCATGAACACAAAATTTTTTCGTCCGGCACTGGCTGGACTAATTAAATAATAATATTAGATATAAGATTTGAACCACTTATTGTTAGTTCATTAAATAATGAAGATACAATAAATGATGAAAAAAAAAAAAAAAAAATTTTACTTTCTAGAAATGTCTTTTTTATTGATGAAAGAAATTAAAGTTGTTTTGCAGCTTTATTTAATAATTATTTTGAACAAATATTACCATAAATGTGACCACAAGTCAAATATATTTTCCCCTTTGTGTGTTTGATAGTATTTCGGTGTACTTTGATTAAACAAATATGGCAAATAAATGTGTACAGTGTGAACACAAAATCCACCCATGAATTATTTGATGTAGTTTTGATCAAACACATGAAACATCTTGTGTCAAATAATTTGCGTAGTCTGACCCTACCTTTAGAAAGGTGACTGCGATGAAACAGCTGACTATTTTTTTTATTCAGTTTGAATTGTCAATTCACTTGTGGTTGTTGTGGCGAAAAATACAACAAACCCAAAAGCAAAAACAACAACAGGCAACTTTGACAGTTCACCTACTTTTTAACAAAAACAAAGTACCTGTTGTTTTTGTATTGTTGTAGTGATGCAGTCACCTTTCTAAGTGTGCCCTGCATGTACTTGTATAAATATACTTTTGTAGAAACTAAAGACCAAAGTTTAAATTTTTTGTAATTAAAGTCGAATACAATTTAATACTATTTTATTTTATTAATATCTTTCAAAGATATCATAAAATTGTTATAACAATAAGTATTTTTTTTTTCTTTAGGCAAAACGTGAAAAATATAAAATTTTGGAGGTGATAATTTCAAAGGACGAGCACCTAACTAAACTCCTCGTTTCAAGATTTTTAAAATATCCATCATTCAAAACCCTTAAAAACCACTGTAAAAGTTTAGAAATATCGTGTAATGGCATAGTTTGGATATCAGTCTGGTTGACATTTATATATTTATTTAGCAAAAAAAATATTTGCGAAATGCAAATCAATATGCTTATCGGTCTAATAATGGATATAATAATTATAGCAATAATAAAATCTATATGCAGACGAAGAAGACCAACTGTTCCAGTTGATATGTTAGTACTGGGTCCTGACAAATTTAGCTTTCCATCTGGACATGCATCAAGAGCATCATTCGTTACATTGTTTTTCACTTGCATTAATCCTGTTTCAAAAATTTGGTGGATGCCGTTAATATGTTGGTGCTTAAGCGTTTGCCTATCGCGTATATTGATACAGCGTCATTATATATTAGATGTCGTTGCTGGTTTTGCTATTGGTTTCGTGGAGTCTTATTTATTGAATTTTATATGGATAGGCGAAAGTGCAGCTGAAAATCTTATAAACTTTGTTATGAATGATGATTTACCTATTGATGTTGAATAGAAAATTATTAATTTTATTAACGTCAGCGTTTTTAAATGCCTAATATAACATTATTAATATAAATAACAATTTTGTAATTTTATTGTATATTTTATATTCAATTTATAAAAACACATTTTTTTTAAATTATATTTGAATTACAACTACTTACTAATTGTGTACTCCAATTTTGGGTTCGAAGTTATCTATATTAATAAAATATAAGTGTTTGTTCGTAATCAATAAACTCAAGAACTAATAAGCACTTCAATATGTTTTTTAAAGGCCTAATAAAGGGTTTTTAGAATATATTAAAATCCTTGATTTTAGACAAACCATTAAACATACGCAACCGTATGTTTTTAGGACATTTTCTTTCTTTCGTTCTACAAATCATTAATTTTAAATCAAGAAATGCGTACAGTATCTTTAAAAAGCACCAATACAAAATAATTGATTAGGTCAGCAGCGCAAACCGGGTTCATATATAAGTATATTAGGGTGGCCCTTAATAAACAAAAGTTGGATTTGGCCAGTCTCACCCCCCCAGTTTGGTGAACATTGGTAAAAACTGAAAAATGTTTAGTTAAATCGGTTGGGGTTACAAGGGGAAAAATGAAATTTTTGTATAAATTTTGCCATAAAAATTACTTTTGCAATTTAATTTAAAAGAATAGAAATGTGCGACATAAAAAACAGAAATTGTTTCAAAAATGTTAGCTATTAAAAATTCCCCAGGCCATTTACGTGTCACAGATCACTAGAACAAAATTAACATACACACAGTTACTAAAGTACGATTTACTTTTTGGGTTTTTTTTAAAAAATCTATATATTTAAAAATACAAGGCCTGTCTCATTAATTCACTCACTCATGACTGATGGATGAGTCAGTGAATGAGTGAGTTTGTGAATGAATGAGTCAGGCCTTGTATTTTTAAATATAAAGAAGTGGCTACTTAAAATTCGTACGCACTGTAGTAATCATAACAAAGCTCACAGTTATCAAAATGGAAAAGATTTACATATGTTTTTAACAACAAATCTACCGCTTTTCTACAATGAATTGCAAGTCATTGAAGCTAATGTTCTATGTGAAGTAAGCGACATAATTTTGCAGCCGCCGGAGACAAATATGTATGCAACTCTCAAACAACGGCTACAAGAACGCTTTACAGATTCAGAAGAAAAGCAATTAAAGAAACTGTTACGCGATATTGAGTTAGGAGATAAAAAACCATCAACACTTCTTCGCGAGATGTCCACATTATCTACTGGCAAAGTATCAGATGAACTTCTGAAGAATTTATGGATGCAACGTTTACCAAAACAAATGCAAGCAATTTTGTCAGTAAGTAGTGAATCTTTAAGTAAATTAGCACTTATGGCAGACAAAATCGCCGACACGTCAGAATCTTGGGAAGTAAATGCCGTAGCCACATCATCTATGACCGTAACGTCGACGTCTTCTGGGTCTGATTCCAGAAGAACATCTTCATCCTCCACATCGCTCAGAGTACAGAATAGGTCCCCAACCATACTGGAGTGTGATTGGGTCTCCATTTGGTCCTCAGAGCTAGCGGGGTCATCCAGTTTAACTTTGCAGTCCATATCCTGCGGACCTTCCATATAGATGCAAAGTTGACTCAAATGAAATTGAAATCAATTCAAATTAATTGGCTTATTGGCAGAAACTCCACGCTTAGTTTAGATTGTAAACTTCTACTTTATAACATGATCATAAAACCGATATGGTGTTATGGCATACAGTTATGGGGCACGGCCTCAGCGTCAAATGTAGAAAAGATCCAAAGACGCCAAAACAAGTTTCTAAGAATGATCACAGTTGCCCCCTGGTATATCAAAAACGCGAATATACACAAAGATCTAAACGTGCCCATTGTAAAAACTGAAATCTCGAAAAACGTACAAAAATATTTAAAAAAAACTTGAAGTTCACCCAAACCCGCTGGCCCGCAACATATTAGATAACCGTGGCCACACTCGATTAAGAAGGAGGGACACAGCAGACCTAATCTAGAAGGAAGAATGCCAATTTAACCAAAACAACCATGAACACAAAATTTTTTCGTCCGGCACTGGCTGGACTAATTAAATAATAATATTAGATATAAGATTTGAACCACTTATTGTTAGTTCATTAAATAATGAAGATACAATAAATGATGAAAAAAAAAAAAAAAAAATTTTACTTTCTAGAAATGTCTTTTTTATTGATGAAAGAAATTAAAGTTGTTTTGCAGCTTTATTTAATAATTATTTTGAACAAATATTACCATAAATGTGACCACAAGTCAAATATATTTTCCCCTTTGTGTGTTTGATAGTATTTCGGTGTACTTTGATTAAACAAATATGGCAAATAAATGTGTACAGTGTGAACACAAAATCCACCCATGAATTATTTGATGTAGTTTTGATCAAACACATGAAACATCTTGTGTCAAATAATTTGCGTAGTCTGACCCTACCTTTAGAAAGGTGACTGCGATGAAACAGCTGACTATTTTTTTTATTCAGTTTGAATTGTCAATTCACTTGTGGTTGTTGTGGCGAAAAATACAACAAACCCAAAAGCAAAAACAACAACAGGCAACTTTGACAGTTCACCTACTTTTTAACAAAAACAAAGTACCTGTTGTTTTTGTATTGTTGTAGTGATGCAGTCACCTTTCTAAGTGTGCCCTGCATGTACTTGTATAAATATACTTTTGTAGAAACTAAAGACCAAAGTTTAAATTTTTTGTAATTAAAGTCGAATACAATTTAATACTATTTTATTTTATTAATATCTTTCAAAGATATCATAAAATTGTTATAACAATAAGTATTTTTTTTTCTTTAGGCAAAACGTGAAAAATATAAAATTTTGGAGGTGATAATTTCAAAGGACGAGCACCTAACTAAACTCCTCGTTTCAAGATTTTTAAAATATCCATCATTCAAAACCCTGAAAAACCACTGTAAAAGTTTAGAAATATCGTGTAATGGCATAGTTTGGATATCAGTCTGGTTGACATTTATATATTTATTTAGCAAAAAAAATATTTGCGAAATGCAAATCAATATGCTTATCGGTCTAATAATGGATATAATAATTATAGCAATAATAAAATCTATATGCAGACGAAGAAGACCAACTGTTCCAGTTGATATGTTAGTACTGGGTCCTGACAAATTTAGCTTTCCATCTGGACATGCATCAAGAGCATCATTCGTTACATTGTTTTTCACTTGCATTAATCCTGTTTCAAAAATTTGGTGGATGCCGTTAATATGTTGGTGCTTAAGCGTTTGCCTATCGCGTATATTGATACAGCGTCATTATATATTAGATGTCGTTGCTGGTTTTGCTATTGGTTTCGTGGAGTCTTATTTATTGAATTTTATATGGATAGGCGAAAGTGCAGCTGAAAATCTTATAAACTTTGTTATGAATGATGATTTACCTATTGATGTTGAATAGAAAATTATTAATTTTATTAACGTCAGCGTTTTTAAATGCCTAATATAACATTATTAATATAAATAACAATTTTGTAATTTTATTGTATATTTTATATTCAATTTATAAAAACACATTTTTTTTAAATTATATTTGAATTACAACTACTTACTAATTGTGTACTCCAATTTTGGGTTCGAAGTTATCTATATTAATAAAATATAAGTGTTTGTTCGTAATCAATAAACTCAAGAACTAATAAGCACTTCAATATGTTTTTTAAAGGCCTAATAAAGGGTTTTTAGAATATATTAAAATCCTTGATTTTAGACAAACCATTAAACATACGCAACCGTATGTTTTTAGGACATTTTCTTTCTTTCGTTCTACAAATCATTAATTTTAAATCAAGAAATGCGTACAGTATCTTTAAAAAGCACCAATACAAAATAATTGATTAGGTCAGCAGCGCAAACCGGGTTCATATATAAGTATATTAGGGTGGCCCTTAATAAACAAAAGTTGGATTTGGCCAGTCTCACCCCCCCAGTTTGGTGAACATTGGTAAAAACTGAAAAATGTTTAGTTAAATCGGTTGGGGTTACAAGGGGAAAAATGAAATTTTTGTATAAATTTTGCCATAAAAATTACTTTTGCAATTTAATTTAAAAGAATAGAAATGTGCGACATAAAAAACAGAAATTGTTTCAAAAATGTTAGCTATTAAAAATTCCCCAGGCCATTTACGTGTCACAGATCACTAGAACAAAATTAACATACACACAGTTACTAAAGTACGATTTACTTTTTGGGTTTTTTTTAAAAAATCTATATATTTAAAAATACAAGGCCTGTCTCATTAATTCACTCACTCATGACTGATGGATGAGTCAGTGAATGAGTGAGTTTGTGAATGAATGAGTCAGGCCTTGTATTTTTAAATATAAAGAAGTGGCTACTTAAAATTCGTACGCACTGTAGTAATCATAACAAAGCTCACAGTTATCAAAATGGAAAAGATTTACATATGTTTTTAACAACAAATCTACCGCTTTTCTACAATGAATTGCAAGTCATTGAAGCTAATGTTCTATGTGAAGTAAGCGACATAATTTTGCAGCCGCCGGAGACAAATATGTATGCAACTCTCAAACAACGGCTACAAGAACGCTTTACAGATTCAGAAGAAAAGCAATTAAAGAAACTGTTACGCGATATTGAGTTAGGAGATAAAAAACCATCAACACTTCTTCGCGAGATGTCCACATTATCTACTGGCAAAGTATCAGATGAACTTCTGAAGAATTTATGGATGCAACGTTTACCAAAACAAATGCAAGCAATTTTGTCAGTAAGTAGTGAATCTTTAAGTAAATTAGCACTTATGGCAGACAAAATCGCCGACACGTCAGAATCTTGGGAAGTAAATGCCGTAGCCACATCATCTATGACCGTAACGTCGACGTCTTCTGGGTCTGATTCCAGAAGAACATCTTCATCCTCCACATCGCTCAGAGTACAGAATAGGTCCCCAACCATACTGGAGTGTGATTGGGTCTCCATTTGGTCCTCAGAGCTAGCGGGGTCATCCAGTTTAACTTTGCAGTCCATATCCTGCGGACCTTCCAGTTTAACACCGGAAGTTTCGGGGTCGAGCTTGTCACCACGGTAGATGCGCAGCTTGATACTATCAAAACCATGGTATATCTTGCGTTGCCTCTCACGTAGTGGCGCCAAGGATTCCTTGTTAAGGACTACAACCACCTTTCTGTGCGCACCTTCAGGAGCGGAAACCTTTACCACCTTCCAGTTATGGGTTGGTAGATTGGGATTGCCGCTCTGAATGTATGCCAGAATCTCCTCAGGTTCATGTGGTTCCGCCGGAATAACTGCGACTGATCTCGGTCTGCGAGGTATCTCGTTTACCGGGATCACGTCCAGTTTCGCGCCAGGCCACAATTCCCCTAAGGACGCAATTGCTAATTTTAGCAGTAGAGCTGAGCGGTCATTGGTACACGCTAGCAGTTTTACATGGCCTTGATACCAGCCAGCATCATCGTTTTGCGGGAATGGACCGGGATTCTCCTTGAGAATCTTCCAGTATACCCCCAGCATACCCTGACGGATTTTCAGCAATTTCTCCTGGGAGATAGCTCCGTCCTCCACACTCCTGTCGATAATCGCCCTTACAAGTGGATTGCAAGCAACTTCACTGTAAGGCCTTCTTATCACACGAGCCTCTTGCTTCGGACGTTTAGTCCTCGGCTGTGGATTTTGCTGCTGGAGCAGCTCCTCCTCTGAGCGTTGTCGTTTGGGCCCAGCAGATGCGCCTTGGTTCGCTGCATCTGCGCTTGGAGGAGGGTTTGAACTGACCAGCTCAGCCAGTTGGGCCTTAGCCCAACTTAATTTCGACAATTCGTCGATGTTAAGCGCATCGGCCGACTTGGATCCAAGCCGATCGATAATGCGCATGGCGGCACGCCTTTGCACGAAAGCCCTCCTAGATGGTTCTTTGCGAATGGGGGCGTTCGGTTCTGCCGTAGTGGCGGGTAGGGCTACGGTGGTTGGACCCGACTTCTGGTTCGACGATCCAACCTGTAGCATTTTCGCAATGAAGGGGCTATTGCTGGTGTATTACCAACGAGGGCTAATGCAGCTTTAGAGGTGTAAAGGTTGGACAGTTGACTGTTTGCAATCAGCCAGCATAGGTTTCCCCTGCTGACCTTTTGCTGTTGTTTGTTTTTGTTGTATTTTGGTAAATTCTTTCATTTTGTTCCCACGAGTTAGCGCGTAAGGGGATGGACACTCCATGCAGGGACGGCGTACATGGATTAGGCAAAAACTGTATTACAACCGACCCATGCCCTGGCGTCGGAGGGGAGCTGTTAGCGACTAGTTTTCTTTAACTTACTAGCCATTCAGGTCTTCGGCACTGCTACCATCACATTGACCTTACAAGTGGGGGGAAAGAAAGAGTAGAGATAGAAAGAACACACTCTTAGTTACGTCCCTTTGTTTTTTTTTTAATAAAAGCGTAATTTTTGATCGCAGAAGTGTAAAATTTTGTCAAGACATGTAATTTAATGGCATTCATAATAATCAATCAAAAAATCGATTTTGAATTTTTTGTTATTTACGCCTTTTTGCATTTTAGCTAACGATATATACTCATGATATTTCATTGATTTCTATGAAAAAATAAAATTATGTTATTTTTAGATAGCGCAATGGAATACACACTCCCCAACTTCAAAATATCTAAATTACATGATAGATCAATCCACTGAAATCCAAATGCTGAATAGGTATCCGAAACTTAAGAATCTTTTTATTAAATACAATACACCTCTTACATCATCGGCGCCAGTGGAAAGAATGTTTTCATACGCGGGTTTGGTCAATACTCCAAGACGCTCCTTATTAACCGATTTACATTTTGAACAATTAGTCATTTTAAAAGTTAATTACAATTACGAATAAACTTAAAAACAACATCTTTCACTATGGTATTTTGTTTTGTTTTCGCAAACATTTATATGCTTATTTATTATTTAGAAAAAATACAAAAATCTAAATAAATATATGAGTATGTTAAACAAAATATAGTTTTTGTATTGTTGGTGAGGTTTATACAGCAAAAATTTAACTATTAAAATGTTTGAAACTGCAAGCTGTTAAATATAGCTTATATTCTAATAAATAACAATAAATTACATCTTACAACAATAATAAAAAAATTAATTGCAAAAAACTGTTATTCAGTGTTTTTGTTTAATCCAAATCCCCCTTAACATATATAATTATTTTTTAGTTTTATGTTCTTAAAATAGTTGTTTATAAACTTGACCAATTAAATAAATATTTGTTAGCCTTTTAACTGAACTAACAAGAACTTAATCTATATATATAAAAGAGTAACGTTACTGACTGACTGACTGACTGATTCATCATCGCACAGCCCAAACGGCTGAAGCTAGAATCACGAAATTTTATCTGTGGGTTCCTCCTTCCCCAAAACGATCCGATAAGAAGGGATTTTTGGAAATTCGAACGTTTAGGGGGTAAAAAATGGTAAAAACGGGTAAATTCGGTAACCTTATATCTTCAAAACTAATAAAGATACAAAAAAACTTAAAATAGCATGTTACTCCATTTAAAAAATAAGCTGACATGTGTTTCGTACTTTTTGGATATTCGAAACTTTTAGGGGAGAAAACGGGTAAAAACTGTATTTTGGTACTTTTTTTGCACCCTATGTATCTTTTAAACCAATAAACATAGAAACAAATTTTAAATCGTATTCTTTAATTAACAAAAAATAAAAAATATAAGTTTGGTACTTTTTGGAAATTCGAACCCTTAAGGGATAAAAATTGTGTTTATTTTTGTTACTTTTTCATAAAATATGTTTTTCTATAATTTGACATAGACATACGAATATTTTATTATGAGCTCCCACCACGATACAGAAATTTATTTGAATTAAATTCTACCAAAGCAATGGGGATAAAAAAGGTACCAAAAAGGGGATAAAATCGGGAAAATACATTTTATTGAAATTATTAAGCCAATTTTGATAATTTTTAACATTGGTTCCTGGATTCGTACAAAAATTAACTAACAGGGTGTTATTTGGAACTCGTGGGCCAAATCCGGGTAAACAGTTTGGTACTTTTTTTAAAACATATTTTTTCTTGGGCACATTAACACAGATTTTAATATTTTGAGACATGTCTGTAGCATAAACAATTTTTGCAAAATGGAATATTTTTAAAGTTCGAACTTGATTGTTTCAAGGAAGAAAAGGGAAATTGGTACTTTTCTCCTAATGGTACTTTTTTTAATATTTTAAATTATTTCACTTATCGACATTAAAGTTAGCTGATATGTATCTGAGTGAAGTTTGTGTAAGGAATAGGGTACAATATTTAGGTACCAAAATGTGAGAACTGAACTATAGGTACTTTTTTATTCATCTAATGGTACTTTTTGAATTTTTTATGACAATGGACTTAGAAACATGAAATTAAGCATATATGGTCCTAAGTGAGTGTGAATTTTAGGGGTAGACTTTTTGGTACTTTTTCTTTAATCGAATGGTACTTTTTGTATTTTCTTCACCAATGAACCTAGAAACATGAAATAAAGCTTACATGGGCCAGAGTGGGTGGACATCCACAAGTGTCTGCTTTTTGGTACTTTTTATATATTATAATGGTACTTTTTGAATTTTCTATAATAATGGACCTAGAAACATGAAATTAAGCGTATATGGTCCTATGTGAGTGAAAATTCAAGCGTATACTTCATGGTACTTTTTTTATTATAATGGTACTTTTTTTATTATAATGGTACTTTTTTTAATTTTCTAGAACAATGGACTTAGACACATGAAATTAAGCATACACGGTCCTATGTCAGTGAGAATTCTAGGGGGAGACTTTTTGGTACTTTTTCTTTAATCGAATGGTACTTTTTGTAATTTCTTCACCAAAGAACCTAGAAACATGAAATAAAGCTTACATGGGCCAGAGTTGGTGGACATGTACAAGTGTCTGCTTTTTGGTACTTTTTCTGTATTATAATGTTACTTTTTGAATTTTCTATAATAATGGACCTAGTAATATGTAATTAAGCGTATATGGTCCTATGTGAGTAAAAATTCAAGCGGATACTTCATGGTACTTTTTCTTTATTATAATGGTACTTTTTTTTAATTTTGTATAACAATGGACTTAGAAACATGAAATTAAGCATACTCGGTCCTAAGTCAGTGAGAATTGTAGGGGAGACTTTTTGGTACTTTTTCTTTATTCGAATGGTACTTTTTGTAATTTCTTCACCAATGAACCTAGAAACATGAAATAAAGCTTATATGGACCGGAGTGAGTGGGAATCCACAAGTGCCTGAATTTTGGTACTTTTTATATATTGTAGCGGTACTTTTTTGAATTTTCTGTAATAATGGACATAAAAATATGAAATTAATCGTATATGTTCTAAAGTGAGTGAGAATTCTAGGGGGAGACTTTTTGGTACTTTTTCTTTATTCGACTTTTTGTAATTTCTTCACCAATTAACCTAAAACCATGAAATTAAGCTTATATGGGAGTGAGTGGGAAACCACAAGTGGGGGCTTTTTGGTACTTTTTATATATTCTAATGGTACTTTTTGAATTTTCTGCAATAATGGACATAGAAATATGAAATTAGGCGTCTATGGTCCCAAGTGAGTGAAAATTCAAGGCCATACTTATTGGTACTTTGCTTTGTTCTCATAGGTACTTTTTTGAATAATAACGGACCTAGAGTTTCCAAAAAACCGAAGAATTTCAAAACCGCGGTTTCGTTTTTTTTTAGATTTTGTGATAATTTTTAAATATTAATTGTTATAGAAACAAAACTAGTTGGTCATATAGGAAAGGCTATACAAATTTAAAATGCAAACTTGACGGGTTATTGTTTAGTGAGTGCGAATTCAAAAGTGATAATCAATGGTACTATTTGTTTATTGCAATGGTACTTTTTGCAATGGTAGTATTTTATAATAATAAACCTAAAAATTTAAAATTAGGCACACATGATTCTGAATGAATTTTAATTCACAAAAGGTGACTTTAGTGGTAACTTTATTTTGCATTTTCTATAATAATGGACCCAGAAATATGAAATTAGACATTTACAATCAGATTCACAAAGGGAGACTTAATAGTACTATTTCAATCTTCTAATTGGGGTGGCGAAGCGCACCGGGTCAGCTAGTACTAAAATATTTTTGAATTTAAAATCAAAATGTTCATTCAATCTGTTACAAATAGAATGGTTAAAAAATTATTTAATTCAATTTGAAGAAAATTGTATCATTCATAGTGAATTTAACTTTGATAAGAATTCATTCAGAAGAAATTTATCATTCCATAGGAATTAATTCACCTAGGAATTGATTCAACAACATCAAAAACTTTAAGAATTAATTACACGAATTATATCTTACAGAATGCCTTATAGGAATTGTTAATTCCTTAAAATATAGTTCAATTTCTAAAAAAGAATTAGAGAATGAATTCTTTTACATCTTTGGTTTATACCAATATAATTTCTGCAATTTTCATCATATTTAGGTGGAGGGTATTTAGATGGTACAATTACACTAACTTGTTTTTATTAATTTTTGACTTTTATTTTTGTTTGTAGTAGAAACCAAAGTATATTTATACAAGTACATGCAACCCTACAATAAATCAACAATAAAAAAACATTAATTTTGTTTGTGTAAAACATTGTGAGATTGTCAAAAACAGTTGAAAATTTTTGCCACAAATTTCACTCACGTTGCCTTTTAATCGGGTCTTTTCGCACATTGCATAAGTCACCACTGCCACTTGTACATATTTTTAGCACAATGATCAAAAACACATAATTCCAATTGTTATTTTTACTTTTATTATTAAAAATTTTCAAAAAAGTATAAAAATTTGACAATCTCACAAGTCAAAGGAGAAAAAAATGAACAGCTGATCACTTGCATGTACTCAGGGCACACTTAAGGTACGGTCACACACAGCTAATATTTGACGTTTATCGTCAAATATTTCATTGCCTGAATCTGACCACAAATAAAATTTAGAGCAAACAACAAAACAGATGATTTTAGTCAAACAAAATTATTTGTCGGCAAACAAAATATTTTCTTAATGTGAACAAAGTGTGACCACTAGCTACATAAATACCTAAAAAATATATAATTTGATCTTGCAAATATTTTTAAGGTTAAAGCACTTATTTCGAATTGTAAAGTCCTCATTTTATTACAGATTTATTGAATTTTGTTATCATATATTGAATTTAATTTTTCACTTTTTGTTTGACCAAACTGCTGCGAAAAAGAATCAGTAAATATATATTTGCCGTGTGGTCACACTATATCAAACACTTTCATAAAATAATTGTTTGATCAAATAGAAAAAAACAGAAAATTATTTGCTCAGCATGGCGGAAAAATAAGAGGAGATTATTTAAATATTTTTCGTACTAAATTAAAGACACAAATTCACTATTTTTTTTTAAACATAAATACATATTCAATATTTCTTTAATATTTGTTATTTAAATTATTTTCACTAAATAATTGCATCAATAAATGAAGTCTTCTTCTTCACATAAAAGTCATTCAGCCTAGGATGACATACTGGGAGAAAAACTAATTGAAGACATGAAGTCTATGTTGCGATTTTTGCAATTTTATGCGATTTATATTTTTATACGTGGAGTTTGTCTATTTTCAAAATTTAAAATTGCTCATATGTACATATGGAATATTAACTGAAATTTTATACAGATTGAATTTAAAATCAAAGAAAATTTTTTATACATACATAAATGGTATGAATTGATTGTAATTAAAAAATTATTCTTAAACAGTATGATCTGTTTAAATTTTTTTCTACTGCAGAAGAAGAATATCTCTAATAGCATATTTTACTTTTCTGATTTTGGTATCATATAAAAATTTTTATTATAAATTTTTAGATAATATGATTGAATTGGAATTAATTAAAAATTTATGTAAAAAAGGTAAATATTTCCGTAAAATTTTATAATATTTGTAAACTGTTCTTATTCTGAATGAAAAAAGTTTGGAAAAAGTCGTGTTCGATTAATAATATTTATTAAAAAAACAATAAGCATTTTTACTGGAATTCAAGTTGATAGCAAGTGTAATTCAAGCCTTGAATTATAGTCAAGAAATTGAATAAAAGTTGTATTACACTTTATTTCAGTAGCATTCTCCAGTAAAAAGGAAACATTAATTCAAGCCATATGTTTTTTGTTTGAATGATATTTAATTTTTCAAATATTTTTCAAGTTTAAAACTTAATTACATCTGCATTCAAGTCAAATTCCAACAAAATGTTCAAGTGCTTGAATTTTTGGGTGTTTGGTGCTTACTGGGATAAAACATAATTACATTTCCATTCAATTTCAAATATGAATTGTGATAGTAATATAATTTAATAAATAAACATTTAATAATTATATTATTAAATTGTTCAAGCTTGTGTTCTTTTCGCGATTTGTTTTCATTATTCTTGCAAATGAATTGCAAGATCAAATAAAAAAATACCCAAAATGCAGGAAAATATTTGCTGTTTAGTGGTCACACATTGGTCACATTACAAGAATGTTTTCATATTGGCAAATAAATTTGTTTGACCAAATTCAGCTGTTTTCTTCTTTGCAGTGCAAAAATATTTTGTGTTCAAACTAGAAACATAAAATATTTGACGCTTAAATAAAAGTACTGAAATTTCATAATTCTTTCAAATGTAAAGCAAAATCTGGTAATATTTTACTTTCTGTACCCAAGATTAGTCAACCATTAAATAATGAAAATAAATCCCAAATACAGGTTGGAATGGACCGGTATATTACAGTTTTAAAACGGGCACGAAGTCCCAAGTCCTCGAAAGCGGCACCCTTGGCCAAATTATATAAGGATAGTGAACCTCATAGACTAAACAATGAAAATCGTTTTTCTATTCTGGAATGTGAAACTAATGAACCAGTAAATAAAATCCATTCTACAAAACCACCCCCCATTTACTTGAGAGAAAATAATTCGAATCCACTGGTTCAGAGCCTGATCTCATTAATAGGAGAGAACTCTTTTTACGTAATCCCAATCAAGAAAGGCACGATTCATGAAACTAAAATACAGGTCAATAGTGAAAACGATTATAGAAAGGTTGTAACATATTTTGAAACTCAAAAGAAAAGTTTTTACACTTATCAGCTGAAAGGAAGCAAGGGTCTACAAGTTGTAATAAAGGGTATTGACTGTAATGTTGAACCACTCGAAATAAAGCAAAGCTTAGAAGATAAAGGCTATAAGACAAAAAATGTGATAAATATTAGAAATCGCGAAAAAATACTCCAACCACTCTTCCGTGTTGAACTTGAACCCGGTGACATAAACCTGAAAAAAAATGAAACACATCCCATATATAACTTGAAGTACTTATTGCATCGTAAAATTACGGTAGAAGAACCACACAAACGATTTGGCCCCGTTCAATGTATGAATTGCCAAGAATATGGACACACCAAGGCATATTGCAAATTGCCACCAGTATGTGTCATTTGCGGGGAGTTGCATAACACATCCCAATATAACAAATCTAAAGATGATCCTAAAATAAAAAAATGCAGCAATTGCGGAGGTAACCACACAGCAAACTACAGGGGTTGTCCTGTCTACTCAATTGTTAAAAAATCACAAAGCCAGAAACCAAAGATTTTCCCCGCTCAGCCATTAAATAACATCAATTTGAACTACCCCCCGTTGCAACAGACATATGACAACAAAGTAACATATGCAAATGTACTTAGAAACAACCAAACTCAGCCGCAAGTCCGTCAACCCCAAAACGAAAATATGAACCCAGAGGTAAGAGAGCAAACGCCAATTTTCAATTTTACCCGACTAGAACCTACAATAGAAACTCTTGTGCAATCGGTAAATAACTTTACAAACTCAATGAGTAACATGATGCAAGAAATGCTTAAGATGCAATCAATGTTATTGCAGGCTGTGCTTAACAGACCATGAACTGCCTAAGAATATGTTTTTGGAATGCAAACGGCATACGCCAACACAAAAACGAACTCGAATATTTTTTAAGAAACCAACAAATTGATGTAATGCTGGTTTCTGAAACTCATTTGACTTCCAGAAGTTCCTTTCGAATAAATGGATATGTAATATATGACACCAAAGATCCCAGAGGTAGAGCATGCGGAGGCTCGGCAATTTTAATAAAAGCTCGAATAAAACACTACTTAATGTGTGATTTTTGCGAAGATTATCTTCATGCTACTACAATCTGTCTTGAAGATTTTCATCGAAACTTAGTGATTTCATCGATATACTCACCCCCAAGATTCTCAATTACAGAAAGTCAATATAATAGATTTTTTAAATCACTAGGCCCCCGTTTCCTGGCTGCTAGCGATTATAATGCTAAGCACACATTCTGGGGATCACGACTGATTACCCCTAAAGGTCGTGTTTTGTTCGACTCAATTTCTAAAATGGGTTTGCATGTGCTTTCGAGCGGCCAACCTACTTACTGGCCTACTGACCCACGAAAAATACCGGATGTTATTGATTTTAGCGTGATGAAAAATATCCCTAGAGAAATGATTAAAATTGAATCCTCGCTGGAACTATCTTCAGATCACTTACCCACTATTATTACTTTATTGAGCCCCCTAGAAATTGTATCCCCGACTGGTAATTTAGCGATGGCAGGCACAAGAATAAATTGGCTCAAATATAAAAAATACCTCAGTACACATTGCTCGGAAAACATACCGCTAAGAACACCAGAAAACATCGATCACTCTCTTATCAATTTCGATAAAAATCTCAGAATGGCTGCTCAACATGCTACCCAAACACCCCGAAAATTCAGATATAATAGAATTAATTCTGCAGATGTCGAACGGCTCTTAAATGAAAAAAGAAGATTTCGAAGAGAGTGGCAATTGCACAGATCCCCCCAACTAAAATCGAAGCTTAAAGATTGTATAAAAAGACTTAAAAAGCTCTTGGAATTTCGAAAAATGGAATCATTGAATAAATATTTAGAAAGCCTGGACGCAACCCCACAATCGGATTACTCATTATGGCGAGCAACAAAAAATCTTAAAAGACCCGTTATATGTAAGTCCCCCTTGCGAAATTCAAGTGGTGGTTGGGCAAGAAATGATACTGAAAAAGGGAATCTGTTTGTTAATCATTTAAAAAAAGTATTTACACCGAACACATCCAACGAAGCAATTGAGTTGCCACCTGTTGCACCCTATTTTGCAGCAGCCGTACCCCTACGTTTTGAGATTCGAGAGATCGAAAAAGCTATTGCTGATTTAAATCCCAAGAAAGCGCCTGGTATGGATAAGATCAGCAACAAGATGCTTATGGAGCTACCCCGGATAGCAATAAAAATAATTCTTTTTATTTTTAATGCTATATTACGACTTGAATATTATCCTCCAGAATGGAAATTTTCACTGGTTACCATGATACCCAAGCCGGGAAAAGATCACACAAAAGTAGAATCATACAGACCCATCAGCCTATTGTCTAATATATCAAAGCTATTTGAGAAGATACTTATGAACAAGTTGTACCCGATGTTAACTGAAAACAATTGTATTCCGAATCATCAATTTGGATTTAGAAGAAAACACAGTACTATCGAACAAACCCATAGACTTGTAAATATGGTGAGAAAAGCGTTTGAGGAAAAGAAATACTGTTCTGCACTCTTCATCGACATCTCTCAAGCGTTTGATAAGGTATGGCATGCTGGATTAATATACAAATTGAGTCAAAATTTACCGGCAAACACACATAAGCTGTTGGAAAGCTATTTAACTGGTCGATCATTTAAGGTTAAAGAGGGAAACTTTTTAAGTACTGCACAACCCATTGAAGCTGGAGTCCCCCAAGGCAGTATCCTGGGACCTTTTTTATATTTGATGTATTCGTCTGATATGCCAACTAACAATCGCACTCATACATCAACATTTGCTGATGATACTGCTATTCTAAGCATTCATGAAAACCCTCAAGAAGCGTCTCGTCACTTACAAAACCACATATTTGAATTAGAAAAATGGTTAAAACAATGGAAAATTAAAGTCAACGAGCAAAAATGTACACACATTACATTTACATTGCGTAGAGAATCATGCCCCCCTATTCATATCAATAACCAAACAATAATTCAACAATCGGAAGTGAAATACCTCGGAATACATCTCGATCGTCGCCTTACATGGAAAAGTCATATAGATGCAAAGTTGACTCAAATGAAATTGAAATCAATTCAAATTAATTGGCTTATTGGCAGAAACTCCACGCTTAGTTTAGATTGTAAACTTCTACTTTATAACATGATCATAAAACCGATATGGTGTTATGGCATACAGTTATGGGGCACGGCCTCAGCGTCAAATGTAGAAAAGATCCAAAGACGCCAAAACAAGTTTCTAAGAATGATCACAGTTGCCCCCTGGTATATCAAAAACGCGAATATACACAAAGATCTAAACGTGCCCATTGTAAAAACTGAAATCTCGAAAAACGTACAAAAATATTTAAAAAAACTTGAAGTTCACCCAAACCCGCTGGCCCGCAACATATTAGATAACCGTGGCCACACTCGATTAAGAAGGAGGGACACAGCAGACCTAATCTAGAAGGAAGAATGCCAATTTAACCAAAACAACCATGAACACAAAATTTTTTCGTCCGGCACTGGCTGGACTAATTAAATAATAATATTAGATATAAGATTTGAACCACTTATTGTTAGTTCATTAAATAATGAAGATACAATAAATAAATGATGAAAAAAAAAAAAAAAATTTTACTTTCTAGAAATGTCTTTTTTATTGATGAAAGAAATTAAAGTTGTTTTGCAGCTTTATTTAATAATTATTTTGTATATTATACAAATATTACCATAAATGTGACCACAAGTCAAATATATTTTCCCCTTTGTGTGTTTGATAGTATTTCGGTGTACTTTGATTAAACAAATATGGCAAATAAATGTGTACAGTGTGAACACAAAATCCACCCATGAATTATTTGATGTAGTTTTGATCAAACACATGAAACATCTTGTGTCAAATAATTTGCGTAGTCTGACCCTACCTTTAGAAAGGTGACTGCAATGAAACAGCTGACTATTTTTTTTATTCAGTTTGAATTGTCAATTCACTTGTGGTTGTTGTGGCGAAAAATACAACAAACCCAAAAGCAAAAACAACAACAGGCAACTTTGACAGTTCACCTACTTTTTAACAAAAACAAAGTACCTGTTGTTTTTGTATTGTTGTAGTGATGCAGTCACCTTTCTAAGTGTGCCCTGCATGTACTTGTATAAATATACTTTTGTAGAAACTAAAGACCAAAGTTTAAATTTTTTGTAATTAAAGTCGAATACAATTTAATACTATTTTATTTTATTAATATCTTTCAAAGATATCATAAAATTGTTATAACAATAAGTATTTTTTTTTTCTTTAGGCAAAACGTGAAAAATATAAAATTTTGGAGGTGATAATTTCAAAGGACGAGCACCTAACTAAACTCCTCGTTTCAAGATTTTTAAAATATCCATCATTCAAAACCCTGAAAAACCACTGTAAAAGTTTAGAAATATCGTGTAATGGCATAGTTTGGATATCAGTCTGGTTGACATTTATATATTTATTTAGCAAAAAAAATATTTGCGAAATGCAAATCAATATGCTTATCGGTCTAATAATGGATATAATAATTATAGCAATAATAAAATCTATATGCAGACGAAGAAGACCAACTGTTCCAGTTGATATGTTAGTACTGGGTCCTGACAAATTTAGCTTTCCATCTGGACATGCATCAAGAGCATCATTCGTTACATTGTTTTTCACTTGCATTAATCCTGTTTCAAAAATTTGGTGGATGCCGTTAATATGTTGGTGCTTAAGCGTTTGCCTATCGCGTATATTGATACAGCGTCATTATATATTAGATGTCGTTGCTGGTTTTGCTATTGGTTTCGTGGAGTCTTATTTATTGAATTTTATATGGATAGGCGAAAGTGCAGCTGAAAATCTTATAAACTTTGTTATGAATGATGATTTACCTATTGATGTTGAATAGAAAATTATTAATTTTATTAACGTCAGCGTTTTTAAATGCCTAATATAACATTATTAATATAAATAACAATTTTGTAATTTTATTGTATATTTTATATTCAATTTATAAAAACACATTTTTTTTAAATTATATTTGAATTACAACTACTTACTAATTGTGTACTCCAATTTTGGGTTCGAAGTTATCTATATTAATAAAATATAAGTGTTTGTTCGTAATCAATAAACTCAAGAACTAATAAGCACTTCAATATGTTTTTTAAAGGCCTAATAAAGGGTTTTTAGAATATATTAAAATCCTTGATTTTAGACAAACCATTAAACATACGCAACCGTATGTTTTTAGGACATTTTCTTTCTTTCGTTCTACAAATCATTAATTTTAAATCAAGAAATGCGTACAGTATCTTTAAAAAGCACCAATACAAAATAATTGATTAGGTCAGCAGCGCAAACCGGGTTCATATATAAGTATATTAGGGTGGCCCTTAATAAACAAAAGTTGGATTTGGCCAGTCTCACCCCCCCAGTTTGGTGAACATTGGTAAAAACTGAAAAATGTTTAGTTAAATCGGTTGGGGTTACAAGGGGAAAAATGCAATTTTTGTATAAATTTTGCCATAAAAATTACTTTTGCAATTTAATTTAAAAGAATAGAAATGTGCGACATAAAAAACAGAAATTGTTTCAAAAATGTTAGCTATTAAAAATTCCCCAGGCCATTTACGTGTCACAGATCACTAGAACAAAATTAACATACACACAGTTACTAAAGTACGATTTACTTTTTGGGTTTTTTTTTAAAAATCTATATATTTAAAAATACAAGGCCTGTCTCATTAATTCACTCACTCATGACTGATGGATGAGTCAGTGAATGAGTGAGTTTGTGAATGAATGAGTCAGGCCTTGTATTTTTAAATATAAAGAAGTGGCTACTTAAAATTCGTACGCACTGTAGTAATCATAACAAAGCTCACAGTTATCAAAATGGAAAAGATTTACATATGTTTTTAACAACAAATCTACCGCTTTTCTACAATGAATTGCAAGTCATTGAAGCTAATGTTCTATGTGAAGTAAGCGACATAATTTTGCAGCCGCCGGAGACAAATATGTATGCAACTCTCAAACAACGGCTACAAGAACGCTTTACAGATTCAGAAGAAAAGCAATTAAAGAAACTGTTACGCGATATTGAGTTAGGAGATAAAAAACCATCAACACTTCTTCGCGAGATGTCCACATTATCTACTGGTAAAGTATCAGATGAACTTCTGAAGAATTTATGGATGCAACGTTTACCAAAACAAATGCAAGCAATTTTGTCAGTAAGTAGTGAATCTTTAAGTAAATTAGCACTTATGGCAGACAAAATCGCCGACACGTCAGAATCTTGGGAAGTAAATGCCGTAGCCACATCATCTATGACCGTAACGTCGACGTCTTCTGGGTCTGATTCCAGAAGAACATCTTCATCCTCCACATCGCTCAGAGTACAGAATAGGTCCCCAACCATACTGGAGTGTGATTGGGTCTCCATTTGGTCCTCAGAGCTAGCGGGGTCATCCAGTTTAACTTTGCAGTCCATATCCTGCGGACCTTCCAGTTTAACACCGGAAGTTTCGGGGTCGAGCTTGTTGTCACCACGGTAGATGCGCAGCTTGATACTATCAAAACCATGGTATATCTTGCGTTGCCTCTCACGTAGTGGCGCCAAGGATTCCTTGTTAAGGACTACAACCACCTTTCTGTGCGCACCTTCAGGAGCGGAAACCTTTACCACCTTCCAGTTATGGGTTGGTAGATTGGGATTGCCGCTCTGAATGTATGCCAGAATCTCCTCAGGTTCATGTGGTTCCGCCGGAATAACTGCGACTGATCTCGGTCTGCGAGGTATCTCGTTTACCGGGATCACGTCCAGTTTCGCGCCAGGCCACAATTCCCCTAAGGACGCAATTGCTAATTTTAGCAGTAGAGCTGAGCGGTCATTGGTACACGCTAGCAGTTTTACATGGCCTTGATACCAGCCAGCATCATCGTTTTGCGGGAATGGACCGGGATTCTCCTTGAGAATCTTCCAGTATACCCCCAGCATACCCTGACGGATTTTCAGCCATTTCTCCTGGGAGATAGCTCCGTCCTCCACACTCCTGTCGATAATCGCCCTTACAAGTGGATTGCAAGCAACTTCACTGTAAGGCCTTCTTATCACACGAGCCTCTTGCTTCGGACGTTTAGTCCTCGGCTGTGGATTTTGCTGCTGGAGCAGCTCCTCCTCTGAGCGTTGTCGTTTGGGCCCAGCAGATGCGCCTTGGTTCGCTGCATCTGCGCTTGGAGGAGGGTTTGAACTGACCAGCTCAGCCAGTTGGGCCTTAGCCCAACTTAATTTCGACAATTCGTCGATGTTAAGCGCATCGGCCGACTTGGATCCAAGCCGATCGATAATGCGCATGGCGGCACGCCTTTGCACGAAAGCCCTCCTAGATGGTTCTTTGCGAATGGGGGCGTTCGGTTCTGCCGTAGTGGCGGGTAGGGCTACGGTGGTTGGACCCGACTTCTGGTTCGACGATCCAACCTGTAGCATTTTCGCAATGAAGGGGCTGTTGCTGGTGTATTACCAACGAGGGCTAATGCAGCTTTAGAGGTGTAAAGGTTGGACAGTTGACTGTTTACAATCAGCCAGCATAGGTTTCCCCTGCTGACCTTTTGCTGTTGTTTGTTTTTGTTGTATTTTGGTAAATTCTTTCATTTTGTTCCCACGAGTTAGCGCGTAAGGGGATGGACACTCCATGCAGGGACGGCGTACATGGATTAGGCAAAAACTGTATTACAACCGACCCATGCCCTGGCGTCGGAGGGGAGCTGTTAGCGACTAGTTTTCTTTAACTTACTAGCCATTCAGGTCTTCGGCACTGCTACCATCACATTGACCTTACAAGTGGGGGGAAAGAAAGAGTAGAGATAGAAAGAACACACTCTTAGTTACGTCCCTTTGTTTTTTTTTTAATAAAAGCGTAATTTTTGATCGCAGAAGTGTAAAATTTTGTCAAGACATGTAATTTAATGGCATTCATAATAATCAATCAAAAAATCGATTTTGAATTTTTTGTTATTTACGCCTTTTTGCATTTTAGCTAACGATATATACTCATGATATTTCATTGATTTCTATGAAAAAATAAAATTATGTCATTTTTAGATAGCGCAATGGAATACACACTCCCCAACTTCAAAATATCTAAATTACATGATAGATCAATCCACTGAAATCCAAATGCTGAATAGGTATCCGAAACTTAAGAATCTTTTTATTAAATACAATACACCTCTTACATCATCGGCGCCAGTGGAAAGAATGTTTTCATACGCGGGTTTGGTCAATACTCCAAGACGCTCCTTATTAACCGATTTACATTTTGAACAATTAGTCATTTTAAAAGTTAATTACAATTACGAATAAACTTAAAAACAACATCTTTCACTATGGTATTTTGTTTTGTTTTCGCAAACATTTATATGCTTATTTATTATTTAGAAAAAATACAAAAATCTAAATAAATATATGAGTATGTTAAACAAAATATAGTTTTTGTATTGTTGGTGAGGTTTATACAGCAAAAATTTAACTATTAAAATGTTTGAAACTGCAAGCTGTTAAATATAGCTTATATTCTAATAAATAACAATAAATTACATCTTACAACAATAATAAAAAAATTAATTGCAAAAAACTGTTATTCAGTGTTTTTGTTTAATCCAAATCCCCCTTAACATATATAATTATTTTTTAGTTTTATGTTCTTAAAATAGTTGTTTATAAACTTGACCAATTAAATAAATATTTGTTAGCCTTTTAACTGAACTAACAAGAACTTAATCTATATATATAAAAGAGTAACGTTACTGACTGACTGACTGACTGACTGATTCATCATCGCACAGCCCAAACGGCTGAAGCTAGAATCACGAAATTTTATCTGTGGGTTCCTCCTTCCCCAAAACGATCCGATAAGAAGGGATTTTTGGAAATTCGAACGTTTAGGGGGTAAAAAAGGGTAAAAACGGGTAAATTCGGTAACCTTATATCTTCAAAACTAATAAAGATACAAAAAAACTTAAAATAGCATGTTACTCCATTTAAAAAATAAGCTGACAGGTGTTTCGTACTTTTTGGATATTCGAAACTTTTAGGGGAGAAAACGGGTAAAAACTGTATTTTGGTACTTTTTTTGCACCCTATGTATCTTTTAAACCAATAAACATAGAAACAAATTTTAAATCGTATTCTTTAATTAACAAAAAATAAAAAATATAAGTTTGGTACTTTTTGGAAATTCGAACCCTTAAGGGATAAAAATTGTGTTTATTTTTGGTACTTTTTCATAAAATATGTTTTTCTATAATTTGACATAGACATACGAATATTTTATTATGAGCTCCCACCACGATACAGAAATTTATTTGAATTAAATTCTACCAAAGCAATGGGGATAAAAAAGGTACAAAAAAGGGGATAAAATCGGGAAAATACATTTTATTGAAATTATTAAGCCAATTTTGATAATTTTTAACATTGGTTCCTGGATTCGTACAAAAATTAACTAACAGGGTGTTATTTGGAACTCGTGGGCCAAATCCGGGTAAACAGTTTGGTACTTTTTTTAAAACATATTTTTTCTTGGGCACATTAACACAGATTTTAATATTTTGAGACATGTCTGTAGCATAAACAATTTTTGCAAAATGGAATATTTTTAAAGTTCGAACTTGATTGTTTCAAGGAAGAAAAGGGAAATTGGTACTTTTCTCCTAATGGTACTTTTTTTAATATTTTAAATTATTTCACTTATCGACATTAAAGTTAGCTGATATGTATCTGAGTGAAGTTTGTGTAAGGAATAGGGTACAATATTTAGGTACCAAAATGTGAGAACTGAACTATAGGTACTTTTTTATTCATCTAATGGTACTTTTTGAATTTTTTATGACAATGGACTTAGAAACATGAAATTAAGCATATATGGTCCTAAGTGAGTGTGAATTTTAGGGGTAGACTTTTTGGTACTTTTTCTTTAATCGAATGGTACTTTTTGTATTTTCTTCACCAATGAACCTAGAAACATGAAATAAAGCTTACATGGGCCAGAGTGGGTGGACATCCACAAGTGTCTGCTTTTTGGTACTTTTTATATATTATAATGGTACTTTTTGAATTTTCTATAATAATGGACCTAGAAACATGAAATTAAGCGTATATGGTCCTATGTGAGTGAAAATTCAAGCGTATACTTCATGGTACTTTTTTTATTATAATGGTACTTTTTTTATTATAATGGTACTTTTTTTATTATAATGGTACTTTTTTTAATTTTCTAGAACAATGGACTTAGACACATGAAATTAAGCATACACGGTCCTATGTCAGTGAGAATTCTAGGGGGAGACTTTTTGGTACTTTTTCTTTAATCGAATGGTACTTTTTGTAATTTCTTCACCAAAGAACCTAGAAACATGAAATAAAGCTTACATGGGCCAGAGTTGGTGGACATGTACAAGTGTCTGCTTTTTGGTACTTTTTCTGTATTATAATGTTACTTTTTGAATTTTCTATAATAATGGACCTAGTAATATGTAATTAAGCGTATATGGTCCTATGTGAGTAAAAATTCAAGCGGATACTTCATGGTACTTTTTCTTTATTATAATGGTACTTTTTTTTAATTTTGTATAACAATGGACTTAGAAACATGAAATTAAGCATACTCGGTCCTAAGTCAGTGAGAATTGTAGGGGAGACTTTTTGGTACTTTTTCTTTATTCGAATGGTACTTTTTGTAATTTCTTCACCAATGAACCTAGAAACATGAAATAAAGCTTATATGGACCGGAGTGAGTGGGAATCCACAAGTGCCTGAATTTTGGTACTTTTTATATATTGTAGCGGTACTTTTTTGAATTTTCTGTAATAATGGACATAAAAATATGAAATTAATCGTATATGTTCTAAAGTGAGTGAGAATTCTAGGGGGAGACTTTTTGGTACTTTTTCTTTATTCGACTTTTTGTAATTTCTTCACCAATTAACCTAAAACCATGAAATTAAGCTTATATGGGAGTGAGTGGGAAACCACAAGTGGGGGCTTTTTGGTACTTTTTATATATTCTAATGGTACTTTTTGAATTTTCTGCAATAATGGACATAGAAATATGAAATTAGGCGTCTATGGTCCCAAGTGAGTGAAAATTCAAGGCCATACTTATTGGTACTTTGCTTTGTTCTCATAGGTACTTTTTTGAATAATAACGGACCTAGAGTTTCCAAAAAACCGAAGAATTTCAAAACCGCGGTTTCGTTTTTTTTTAGATTTTGTGATAATTTTTAAATATTAATTGTTATAGAAACAAAACTAGTTGGTCATATAGGAAAGGCTATACAAATTTAAAATGCAAACTTGACGGGTTATTGTTTAGTGAGTGCGAATTCAAAAGTGATAATCAATGGTACTATTTGTTTATTGCAATGGTACTTTTTGCAATGGTAGTATTTTATAATAATAAACCTAAAAATTTAAAATTAGGCACACATGATTCTGAATGAATTTTAATTCACAAAAGGTGACTTTAGTGGTAACTTTATTTTGCATTTTCTATAATAATGGACCCAGAAATATGAAATTAGACATTTACAATCAGATTCACAAAGGGAGACTTAATAGTACTATTTCAATCTTCTAATTGGGGTGGCGAAGCGCACCGGGTCAGCTAGTACTAAAATATTTTTGAATTTAAAATCAAAATGTTCATTCAATCTGTTACAAATAGAATGGTTAAAAAATTATTTAATTCAATTTGAAGAAAATTGTATCATTCATAGTGAATTTAACTTTGATAAGAATTCATTCAGAAGAAATTTATCATTCCATAGGAATTAATTCACCTAGGAATTGATTCAACAACATCAAAAACTTTAAGAATTAATTACACGAATTATATCTTACAGAATGCCTTATAGGAATTGTTAATTCCTTAAAATATAGTTCAATTTCTAAAAAAGAATTAGAGAATGAATTCTTTTACATCTTTGGTTTATACCAATATAATTTCTGCAATTTTCATCATATTTAGGTGGAGGGTATTTAGATGGTACAATTACACTAACTTGTTTTTATTAATTTTTGACTTTTATTTTTGTTTGTAGTAGAAACCAAAGTATATTTATACAAGTACATGCAACCCTACAATAAATCAACAATAAAAAAACATTAATTTTGTTTGTGTAAAACATTGTGAGATTGTCAAAAACAGTTGAAAATTTTTGCCACAAATTTCACTCACGTTCCCTTTTAATCGGGTCTTTTCGCACATTGCATAAGTCACCACTGCCACTTGTACATATTTTTAGCACAATGATCAAAAACACATAATTCCAATTGTTATTTTTACTTTTATTATTAAAAATTTTCAAAAAAGTATAAAAATTTGACAATCTCACAAGTCAAAGGAGAAAAAATGAACAGCTGATCACTTGCATGTACTCAGGGCACACTTAAGGTACGGTCACACACAGCTAATATTTGACGTTTATCGTCAAATATTTCATTGCCTGAATCTGACCACAAATAAAATTTAGAGCAAACAACAAAACAGATGATTTTAGTCAAACAAAATTATTTGTCGGCAAACAAAATATTTTCTTAATGTGAACAAAGTGTGACCACTAGCTACATAAATACCTAAAAAATATATAATTTGATCTTGCAAATATTTTTAAGGTTAAAGCACTTATTTCGAATTGTAAAGTCCTCATTTTATTACAGATTTATTGAATTTTGTTATCATATATTGAATTTAATTTTTCACTTTTTGTTTGACCAAACTGCTGCGAAAAAGAATCAGTAAATATATTTGCCGTGTGGTCACACTATATCAAACACTTTCATAAAATAATTGTTTGATCAAATAGAAAAAAACAGAAAATTATTTGCTCAGCATGGCGGAAAAATAAGAGGAGATTATTTAAATATTTTTCGTACTAAATTAAAGACACAAATTCACTATTTTTTTTTAAACATAAATACATATTCAATATTTCTTTAATATTTGTTATTTAAATTATTTTCACTAAATAATTGCATCAATAAATGAAGTCTTCTTCTTCTCATAAAAGTCATTCAGCCTAGGATGACATACTGGGAGAAAAACTAATTGAAGACATGAAGTCTATGTTGCGATTTTTGCAATTTTATGCGATTTATATTTTTATACGTGGAGTTTGTCTATTTTCAAAATTTAAAATTGCTCATATGTACAGATTGAATTTAAAATCAAAGAAAATTTTTTATACATACATAAATGGTATGAATTGATTGTAATTAAAAAATTATTCTTAAACAGTATGATCTGTTTAAATTTTTTTCTACTGCAGAAGAAGAATATCTCTAATAGCATATTTTACTTTTCTGATTTTGGTATCATATAAAAATTTTTATTATAAATTTTTAGATAATATGATTGAATTGGAATTAATTAAAAATTTATGTAAAAAAGGTAAATATTTCCGTAAAATTTTATAATATTTGTAAACTGTTCTTATTCTGAATGAAAAAAGTTTGGAAAAAGTCGTGTTCGATTAATAATATTTATTAAAAAAACAATAAGCATTTTTACTGGAATTCAAGTTGATAGCAAGTGTAATTCAAGCCTTGAATTATAGTCAAGAAATTGAATAAAAGTTGTATTACACTTTATTTCAGTAGCATTCTCCAGTAAAAAGGAAACATTAATTCAAGCCATATGTTTTTTGTTTGAATGATATTTAATTTTTCAAATATTTTTCAAGTTTAAAACTTAATTACATCTGCATTCAAGTCAAATTCCAACAAAATGTTCAAGTGCTTGAATTTTTGGGTGTTTGGTGCTTACTGGGATAAAACATAATTACATTTCCATTCAATTTCAAATATGAATTGTGATAGTAATATAATTTAATAAATAAACATTTAATAATTATATTATTAAATTGTTCAAGCTTGTGTTCTTTTCGCGATTTGTTTTCATTATTCTTGCAAATGAATTGCAAGATCAAATAAAAAAATACCCAAAATGCAGGAAAATATTTGCTGTTTAGTGGTCACACATTGGTTACATTACAAGAATGTTTTCATATTGGCAAATAAATTTGTTTGACCAAATTCAGCTGTTTTCTTCTTTGAAGTGCAAAAATATTTTGTGTTCAAACTAGAAACATAAAATATTTGACGCTTAAATAAAAGTACTGAAATTTCATAATTCTTTCAAATGTAAAGCAAAATCTGGTAATATTTTACTTTCTAGAAATGTCTTTTTTATTGATGAAAGAAATTAAAGTTGTTTTGCAGCTTTATTTAATAATTATTTTGAACAAATATTACCATAAATGTGACCACAAGTCAAATATATTTTCCCCTTTGTGTGTTTGATAGTATTTCGGTGTACTTTGATTAAACAAATATGGCAAATAAATGTGTACAGTGTGAACACAAAATCCTCCCATGAATTATTTGATGTAGTTTTGATCAAACACATGAAACATCTTGTGTCAAATAATTTGCGTAGTCTGACCCTACCTTTAGAAAGGTGACTGCGATGAAACAGCTGACTATTTTTTTTATTCAGTTTGAATTGTCAATTCACTTGTGGTTGTTGTGGCGAAAAATACAACAAACCCAAAAGCAAAAACAACAACAGGCAACTTTGACAGTTCACCTACTTTTTAACAAAAACAAAGTACCTGTTGTTTTTGTATTGTTGTAGTGATGCAGTCACCTTTCTAAGTGTGCCCTGCATGTACTTGTATAAATATACTTTTGTAGAAACTAAAGACCAAAGTTTAAATTTTTTGTGATTAAAGTCGAATACAATTTAATACTATTTTATTTTATTAATATCTTTCAAAGATATCATAAAATTGTTATAACAATAAGTATTTTTTTTCTTTAGGCAAAACGTGAAAAATATAAAATTTTGGAGGTGATAATTTCAAAGGACGAGCAACTAACTAAACTCCTCGTTTCAAGATTTTTAAAATATCCATCATTCAAAACCCTGAAAAACCACTGTAAAAGTTTAGAAATATCGTGTAATGGCATAGTTTGGATATCAGTCTGGTTGACATTTATATATTTATTTAGCAAAAAAAATATTTGCGAAATGCAAATCAATATGCTTATCGGTCTAATAATGGATATAATAATTATAGCAATAATAAAATCTATATGCAGACGAAGAAGACCAACTGTTCCAGTTGATATGTTAGTACTGGGTCCTGACAAATTTAGCTTTCCATCTGGACATGCATCAAGAGCATCATTCGTTACATTGTTTTTCACTTGCATTAATCCTGTTTCAAAAATTTGGTGGATGCCGTTAATATGTTGGTGCTTAAGCGTTTGCCTATCGCGTATATTGATACAGCGTCATTATATATTAGATGTCGTTGCTGGTTTTGCTATTGGTTTCGTGGAGTCTTATTTATTGAATTTTATATGGATAGGCGAAAGTGCAGCTGAAAATCTTATAAACTTTGTTATGAATGATGATTTACCTATTGATGTTGAATAGAAAATTATTAATTTTATTAACGTCAGCGTTTTTAAATGCCTAATATAACATTATTAATATAAATAACAATTTTGTAATTTTATTGTATATTTTATATTCAATTTATAAAAACACATTTTTTTTAAATTATATTTGAATTACAACTACTTACTAATTGTGTACTCCAATTTTGGGTTCGAAGTTATCTATATTAATAAAATATAAGTGTTTGTTCGTAATCAATAAACTCAAGAACTAATAAGCACTTCAATATGTTTTTTAAAGGCCTAATAAAGGGTTTTTAGAATATATTAAAATCCTTGATTTTAGACAAACCATTAAACATACGCAACCGTATGTTTTTAGGACATTTTCTTTCTTTCGTTCTACAAATCATTAATTTTAAATCAAGAAATGCGTACAGTATCTTTAAAAAGCACCAATACAAAATAATTGATTAGGTCAGCAGCGCAAACCGGGTTCATATATAAGTATATTAGGGTGGCCCTTAATAAACAAAAGTTGGATTTGGCCAGTCTCACCCCCCCAGTTTGGTGAACATTGGTAAAAACTGAAAAATGTTTAGTTAAATCGGTTGGGGTTACAAGGGGAAAAATGCAATTTTTGTATAAATTTTGCCATAAAAATTACTTTTGCAATTTAATTTAAAAGAATAGAAATGTGCGACATAAAAAACAGAAATTGTTTCAAAAATGTTAGCTATTAAAAATTCCCCAGGCCATTTACGTGTCACAGATCACTAGAACAAAATTAACATACACACAGTTACTAAAGTACGATTTACTTTTTGGGTTTTTTTTAAAAAATCTATATATTTAAAAATACAAGGCCTGTCTCATTAATTCACTCACTCATGACTGATGGATGAGTCAGTGAATGAGTGAGTTTGTGAATGAATGAGTCAGGCCTTGTATTTTTAAATATAAAGAAGTGGCTACTTAAAATTCGTACGCACTGTAGTAATCATAACAAAGCTCACAGTTATCAAAATGGAAAAGATTTACATATGTTTTTAACAACAAATCTACCGCTTTTCTACAATGAATTGCAAGTCATTATGTTTAGCTTTAAAAAGTGTAGACACAATGGAAAAAGAAGCTAGTGATGTCATACAAATTATTTCTAGTGAATATTTTGGTTGTTAAAGAAAAAATAACGAATGTATTCTAAGTGAAATTGGCATTATAGGCATTTTGATGCCAAATGAAGAGAAATACAAACAAAATTTTTTGGCGAAAAATATTTATCCTAATGTCCTAGCGGTATGAAATATAATATTCTAGTACCTACCAAAAATATATACAAAATTTCATAAAAATAGGTAACAGATAATAGGTGATATTTGGATATTGCTCATACAAAATACTAAAATCTCGGCTAAAAAACGGGTGGGTGAGGGTTGGTTGATGAAAATTTGGAGTTATAGGAATTTTTAATGCCAAATAAATAAAATGCAAAAAAAAGCTTTTGGTCAAAAAATTTTAAAAATAAATTCTGGATAGGGTCACCCTAATGACCTAGCGGTATGAAATATACTTTACGACCTATTCTCATACCTACCAAACATACATACAAAATTTCATAAAAATCGGTTGAGCCGTTTCGGAGGAGTTCAAACACTAACATTGTGACACGAGATTTTTATATATTAGAAAGATAATAATATAGCAAAACACAACAATTAAACAAATTGCCCAAATCTTCGTCCAATCGAGAAATATTGGAGAATTGTTAAACGTAAATTGAAAAAGAGTGCAGGTACAGTAAATAACCAGATTTTGATGAGAACAAAGTGGAATAAATATGCTGGAATAACGGTAGAAGTGGGAAGTAAAGTTGTGCAGCTATTAACAGGAGGCATAAAAAGAAAGGAGGCATAAAAAGTAAGAAAGTTTTACTAAAATTGGAAAACGTTAAGCGTTAAATCGTAAAGTTCAAAGGTCAAATGTTTCAATATTAATTTCTAATGGAAAGATAGCGAAGTGTTATATATTTTTGGGCCGATTTTGATGAAAATTAAAAAAATATAACATCAAGTCTAGTATTTATAATAACAGCACAAAACTGGAAATTAACCCTTTTTATGGTAATCAGACAACAGTCCAAAACCTTCGTCTCGTACAGCCTACTTGGATCCAATAATCGTTCCCTTTGTGATACCTGAAGAAGAAATTTAAAACAGAGAAAAGAAGAGAGAAATAGAAGTTGGTGAAAAGATTGAGTTAGAGAAATTTGCAAGAGTATAGATAGAAATGGGAGGAGAGAGGTTAAGAATTCGAAGAATTCAACTAACGCAGACCATCATGGGATATTTGGTAGGTCCCTAAGAGGTGCAATTTGCATGTTCGGTCTTATCAACCATCTGATTTCCCTGATAAAGGCGTATATGCACCTTAGTTCCTTCACAGATAACCCGGAGAGGATACTAAAGGATCGCTCACATAAAACCCTGGCATGTAGATCACCCAGTGCCGGACAATTACAAAAATTAACCCTCAATGACACTTGATATTAAAATGTGAAATATACAGAAAATTTATATTTTTTTGATAAAATTGTCAAATAAAAATAAATTCAGCAAAAGCTTTAAATTTTTTTTTTCAAATTGTATAAATTTAAATTCTAACAAGTAAGAAAGTATTGTCGGTCAATTATGGACCGATCGCCATGAAATTAGATCATTTTTATGCTCGTTAAAGTGATTTTCGGAAACTGCCCTTATATTCAGGCAATTAATATGCCTATATATAATTGTGTTACTTTCTTTGGAAAGGGGATAGAGTGTAGAAGAAAAGGTGGTGAAAGGAGAAGAAAAGCTTTTTTTTGAATTAAACATTTATGACCGATAAAGTCCAATTTCGAGAGGACATTTGGCTCGTCCTTGGGTCGAAGAAATTGCATCTAGATATACATATTATATATCAACGTTTAGGAAATTATGTCCACTTTTAAAAAATGTACAATATTTTTAAGAATTCAAACAATTAATTCATCCACATCAAACCTTGATAAAGTGTCGGCGACGATGTTGAGGGAACCTTTGCGGTGCTCTATTTTAAAATTAAAAGCTTGGAGCTTCAAACTCCATCTTGCAAGGCGACCATTCAAGTCTTTTTGGTTCATTAACCATTTAAGACTTGAATGGGCTGTGATGATACGAAATGGTAATCCCTCAACATATGGCCTAAATTTCTTAACGCAAACTATCGCCTCCATACACTCTAGCTCGGTAACGTTATAGTTGCGTTGAGTCTTATTAAGTTTCTGGGAGACGAAAGCAATCGGCCTTTCTCTACCTTCATCATCGTATTGATATAGGACCCCACCCACGCCTACTTTCGATGCATCGTGCTGTATGATAAATTCGCGACTAAAATCTGGTTGGGCAAGGCACCAGTCCTTGGGAAGATAGTGCATCTTTAAGCAAACCGAATGAAATAATAGCCGCTTCAGAAAGTTTAAACGGCTTAATAGATTTTTTTAAACAATCTGTGAGCGGACCCGACAAATCGGCATAATTTTTTATAAAAACCCGGTACCAGTTTGACATTCCGATGAATCTGCGAAGTAGTCTTGGAGTTTTTGGTAGTGGAAAGGATGTAATGGCCTCAACCTTATCGGGGTCTGCTTTAAGACAACCTTGACCTACCCTAAAACCAAGGTACTTAATTTCCATTTGAGCAAATTTGCTTTTCTCCACATTGATGGTTAAATTTGCGTTTCGTAAACACGCAACTTGTCTCAAAAGCCGCAAATGGGAATCAAAGTCAGCGCTACAGACTAGCAGATCGTCCAAATAAATAAAGACATTCTCACGGAGTCTGGAAGGCACAACCCTGTCCATTAGCCGGCTCATCGTTTGGGGACCATTGCACAGACCAAATGGCATGACGCGGTACTGATACAATGGTTTTCCCGGCACAGCGAATGCTGTCTTTTCCCTTGATGACTCTGTGAGCATGATCTGAAGAAATGCGTCCTTTAAGTCGATTCCGCTTATGTAATGCGTATCCTTTAATCTGGTTAAAAGCCCATTTATATGATGTGAGCTCATTGACTTTCCTGCAGTCCAGACATAGACGTACCTGTCCGTAAGCCGGGCAAGGCTACGGGGCTGCACCATGGGGAATTTGATTCCTCAATAACATTCATTTTTAGGAGCCTATCTATTTCAGCATACGCTTCTTCCTGCCTGGGTGGAGAGAGTGGAAAGTGTTTAGACTTGACTGGGACAGCATCTCCTGTGTCTATGTGGTGCTCGACCAAAGAAGTGCAATCTAATCCTACCTTTGAGAACGAAGGGAATTCTAACAAAACTTTTTCTAATTCTAGCTTCTGTTCAGGTGTTAAATTATGAAAACTAGTTTCCTCGTGGCGAATAATTTCCAGATCAGCTACTTCGGGAATGATATTTGGAGCTAGAACATATGCTCTCCAGAAATCTACTCCGAGATATGCCTCCTGTTTGAGCGTTGGAACTAAGTAGAACGTGATGCTTTTAACAACAATTTTATAGGTAACAGGAAGTGAACAAAACCCAATGACAAATTGTTTCGTCCCATCTGCGGTCGATACTGACGAATTAAGTGGTTTGTATTTGATGTTGTGCTTCTCAAGAAAGGTAAGACATTTGTTTCCAAGGACAGATATACTGGCACCAGAACCTAGTAGCCCTACAACTTCGACATCAAGGATTTTGATCATAGCAAATGGTCGTTCATCATTTTCGGTGCTAAGGCGTGTACTTTCAAGTTGTTTTCTTACATTTCTACGAGCCTGAAATCCTTTTTCTGCATTTCAAAATCTTAGGAGAAGGCGTATTACCAAAAATTCTATCCCTTATATTATAGTAGTTCTGCTTGCGGTCGATTGAAGAATAAAAATTTAAGTTAACTTGTGTTTGCTTATCATAAGAGTTTGGTTGTAAAATTTGAGTATAGTGTACATAATTGGGTTTTTGTGTATGACAATTGTCGTTAGAATTATTTAACTCGGGTTTTAACGGGCAGAACGAGAGACCCCGGTTAACAACTCGCTCTTTTTGTAGTTTCCCACATGTTGATTAGGACACTTTGGGGTAGTAACCCCTGACTGCCCACATTTGAAACAAAAAATGTTCCTGATTTCGTCTGGACAGTATATATAAGAATGTCCATACTTGTTGCAATTCCAACATTGAAATTTGGATAAGTCAATCTTCCGGAGGTTTATCTGGAATGCTTCAATCTGTGGATCGTTATCCAAATCATCCACAGAATTATCTAATTCACTAACTTGGCGATTAAAAAAAATGGAGTGTGGTTTCTGTTATCAAGCAAAAGTTTTTCCGCCCTTCGTGCAGTTTGTCTAAACGTTTCCAAGTTATGTGATTCTGAATTAAAAAGCATGTATTTTAAATTTGGATTCAAATTTCCTTTAATGATGTCTATAAGTTTACGTTCCGAAATAGGTTCTGTCAATCTGGAATTCATGGACACTATTGCAGTGTGAAAATCATCATATAGTTCACGTGTGCCCTGTTTTCTAAGAGAAATTTTGACCACAACGTCATGATCATTCTCTAGTGAACCAAATTGTTTAGAAATTGAATATTTGAAGAATGAATATTTGGCTTTAGGATTGTACGTAAAAGATTATAAATTGTTTGAAACGGAGAATTGAATAAGTTTCGGGGGAAGTTTCACCAATATTTCTACCACGACCCCTTGTATTACCAACTCTATTTCCTGCATTGATATCAGATCTCTTATTGCTACTATTAGTTTTTCTGGTATTTCTACTATCAATGACTCCCTTAGTACCCTGTTTACTAGAAGATTGTCGTGTGTTCATTATATGCTAACACCGATATAATAAAAATATTTACGTATTTATTTGTTATCAAGTTTTGAAATTACATAAAAGCTTTTAGAGAAATGTTAAAATGAATCCATGTAGTGAATAAAATATTGAAAAATTGTCCGAAGTACTTGTATGCGGATATACGATAGCATATCTTATGCGCACAGACTATACCGAATCATATTAATGGCAAATTGTGTCAACTTGAACATCAATGACACATTATTTATTTATGTACTTCTGAAAATAATATATGAATACATTTAACGCAACAGAAAGAATAATTGCCTATACTATAGATTTTAGATTATGAATTTGTTGCAGAAGGTTTCCCTATTCCTAATTGTTAAACCTGGACTAACAAAATCGTAATCGTTGTTTACCTTTTTAAATTCAATCTAACTATTACGTTTCTTCAAGTATCACCAAAGAAAACTACCTTAAACAGATTGCAACTCGAATGTTTATAATTCAATTTGCTGGGACTAATCATGTGAAGAATGCATTTGGATGATATTCGAAGTTTTTGAGTTTGAAAATTTGATGAGCGATAAAGTTGCTCTTGTTGGGCGCCATTCTATTCTGTGTTTCCTGCAATAATCTAGATGTACGAGGCATGGTAGTTTTTCTTTCCGGCTATCTTCAGTCGTGGTGTGGTTCTTTTCTAGATTTCTAATTTACACAACAATAGAAAATTGATTCATGCCTCTTGGTATTGCCGTAATCAATATTTATTTAACAAATTTTACAAACCCGGAGCGCATTATAAACCCTTATTAAACGCCTATGGCAATTATGGTGCTCAGCTTTTATATAACTGCCCCTTATGTAAATACTTCACTCAATAATTTAACTACACGGATTCATTTTTAACATTTCTCTAATGTTAATATATTTAGCAATTCATATTTGGGATTTTAAAAAGAGAAAAAAAATCAATAACAATAAAAATAGTATAAATGTATAATACAATAATTAGTTCATATGTTTTCGTTACTAAAATTCATAAAATTTGATATTATTACTTTGTTTTGTTCATTGCTGTGAACATCTGATTATGTATAAACAAAATCGAAATATATAAGTAATGTTAAATATAATTTATATGGTTATTGAACTCTATTTATAACAGAGAACAATGTCAAAGCAAATAAATAAAGTGTTATAGTTTTTTTTTATGACAGAATTTGTCTTAATTTTTGGTTGTAATTAAAACAAAAACAAATAAATAAATATTAATAAAAATATGTTGTGGAACTTACAATTTATCCTCGGTGTTGTCGACAAGGGCCTTTTTGACTGCAGCGATTCGGTTCCAGATAAATTAATATGGGTTTTATAAATGTTTTGATTATTTTTATGTTATTTGCTTTGTTTTTTTTACCACTCACAAAATTTACTTAAATTGCGTAATTAAAATTTTATGTTGTAAACTATGTTTAATTATCAAGGACTCACATTCTACACATTCCAAATCACTTATTTAATTTTTTAATTCTTCAAAAGTTATTATTATTTTTTAATATTGGATTTTAAACTAAATTAATGCGGACGGACAAGTTTAACGATAGCAAAAGTTATACTGTCTATTAAGCAATTATCTGTGTGATGAAAAAGGATAGCTAGATGGTATTAGAATGAATATGATATGAGGAGTTTTGATCAAGAATGTAGGAATTAGCAAAATAGGATAAAAATAAAGGATGTAACGTAATAATGGATGAAGTTAGTGTTAAGAATTATTGAATGGTTCTTAAATATGAATGAAATTGTTGTATTTATTTTTTTACTACGTTTACGCAAATAGTATTTTTTTATGTTGTGCAGTTGTGGGAATCTTTGTAGCACTATAATTACGGTGTACAATGAATGATCAATTTCAAGTAGTCTAATTCTGGAACCCAATTCTCTTACAACTCTATATGGTCGTAAGTTGCGATCCCAGATGTTCGAATATTCTGTTTCATCTAATTAATTGTAGTTTTGTAAAATTGATGTTGGTGTAGTTATCATGCTATAAAATTGACCAAAAATTATTTCCATAAAATGCCGAATAACCTACTACAACTTACCTTCCCGACAACTAATCATACCATGCGTTTGGGCAATTTAATCGTATCCTCTTAAACAAAACTTTAATATTTGGAAAAATTAGCGGTCGTTCTCAAAATTTGATAAGTGCGTTGATATTCAGATTCATGTACTGAAATTAATAATTTTTGCCAAGGGCAACTGAAAAATAATATGCCATTGTAATCACATGTCGCAAAAATTTTATTGAAATTTAGCTTACCCAGTGGATTCGAAAATACTTATTCTATTGAATTAAATTGATCAAACAGATTTACCGATTCTATATAATTAATTTTATTAAATCAATCGATTGCAAAAATACTTGTGAATTTTATTTGTAAAACCTTGGAATTTTCCACTGATGACCGTCAAGCTGATTTCATTACTGACAAGGAAGTAAGTAACACGAAAAGCACGAAGCCGAAGTCAAGTCAAGTGCCCTCGTATTTCAAAAGGCTTGAAACAAACCGATTATTATAAATAACCGGTGTTCGATCAGTGTTGGACAATAGAATTTACATGTGTAACGTTGCCATATAAAATTTATCTCAATGGCATGAAATAAAAGTTGATTGAATGATAAATCGAAATCGTTACAGTGTATAAAAAAAACATTGAGTGACTATTTAATTCTGTTGTTGTTGTACATTTGAATAAATAGAAACTACTAAACGGCTTTTATTTGCAATCAAAAGTATCCGGTTTATTTAAAGGAAATAAACTAACGTTTTGAAAAGGCTAAAACGTAACAATATGAACATTTATTCGTTTTATTCGATTATTCTACATAAAATTCTTCGATTTATTCGTTATTCGAAAATGGCCATTTTTAAATTGTTCGAATAATTATTCGTAAGAAATTATTCGATTAATCGAACGATCATTAGTCGAATGAATACCCTACTGATCACTCATTACATAAAAACTCAAAATATCTAATTTCGCTAATAACTTGGCCAATAAGCGTTTAATCAAGAAAAGGAGCTCGATCTGTGATCACTCCTATTTCTGAACAAAAATCGATTTTTTTATATAAAAACTTAAAATATTTAAATTCGCTAATAACTTGGCCAATAAGCGTTTAATCAAGAAAAGGAGTTCGATCTGTGATCACTTATATTTCAGAACAAAAATCGACTTTTTATATAAAAACTCACAATATTTCTAATCGCTAATAACTTGGCCAATAAGCGTTTAATGATAATAAGCGTTTGTTGGCAAAACAATCAGCTCATTGCCAGCGTGACCTAATTGGCCAGGTACCCAGCACAATGTAAGTTCATTGTGTGCGCCGAGTTCATGCAAGGATGTCCAGCAGTCCATAACAACACCAGACCTCACTTCACATGATGATAATGCTCTAAGAACAGCCTGACTATCAGACATAATAAATATCCTATTATTCCTTAGTCTCCTTCTTAAGCACTCATTGGAGCATATAAGGATAGCGTAAATCTCCGCCTAAAATATTGATGGAATTGTACTCATTGGGATACCCCTTTACCCGTTCTATACCAAAGATTCTACCTACCAACCGGCGGTTACTGTTGGATATTGAGGGAACCCACGTATGAATCGGAGTTGGACTGAAAGGCATTGAACCAGGAAAGTGAGTATCCAGGAGAAGTTTGCAGGTCTCCTCCGGTGACTCAGTGTACGTACCATCTGGACGTGTCAGCATACAGAGACCATTGGTATGATCCCGAGATAAGATCATTTGCAGCCGAATAGTTTCCGGGAGATTGTCAATGTTCTCGCAGTAGCTGCGCCACGTTGCACAGTGCTTTGTTCAATGGACAAAAATCAAAAACAAGATCTGTCTTTGATGTTAATGAAATTTATATTTTTCAATATAGAACTAAATAACTCATTCGTGTAAAAAAGACTTTTTTATAAATATCTCTTTTTGTCGTCACTAGAGGTCGCGAAAGTTAGTACATTTTCAACATAATTTTTATGGAGAAAAATATATTTTTTTTATGCTTAACTAAAATCATTGTTAAAAGTTCGTTTTAAAAGATATAAACTCGCGATTGGCTGGAAATGAAAGTATATGAATGTGGAATTATGGAAAATTACTGCTTTTGTCAAAAAAGTTTTAACAGTTTAATCTGCGCAATCTATAGCTATGTATGTTCACATCAGTGAACACATATAATTGTCCATCCCTGATGTCAATCAACACCCACACCAAACTGCAACCAACTTCATTTGCATATAAACGTCAGCTGCAGTTTTTCGTTTTTCGTTTTTTATTTTTTACTTCTTAATAATCAACCTTAAGAACAACAAGTGCGCCTGCTTAAAGTTAAAATCACTTAAGTGACAAAACCCCAATAAATAAAATAAAATATTTTATACCCATATATTTGGAAAATTAAAATACATATATGGGGCATTTCACGTCAAGTGAACCAACTTTTGAAATCGATGTCTTCCGATGAAATTTGCACCAATGTTAGTTCTATTGGATAGTAATTCGGACACCATTTTTCAACAAGATCGGTCAAGAACTCTCTGAGTTATAGGAGGTCAAAATTTGACATTTTGGCCAAACAGGTGTTTTTTTTATCCATATAACTTATTACCTATTGTTCTTAGCAAAATGTGTCCCAAATAGTTTAGATAGCTATTTATGCAATCTTTCGAAAAAAAAAAAAATTAAAAAAATTTAATAAAATATTTTTGATTTTTTTTTTTTAAATCAAAAATATTTTTGACTTTTTTTTTCAAAATGGGCCCTTTTTATTTTTTTTTTATTTTTTTTAAGAAAGCTTAGGTCTTTTCCTAAGCGACCTATATGGTCGCTTAGTGGGATGCGAGTGGGATATCTATCAAAAAAATATTTTGTAACTCAAGATTTAAAATTTTTGAATTTTTTTGCAAAATCAAAAACTTTGTTGACTTTTTTTAAAAAAATGGACCCATTTTTTAATTTTTTTTTTGTTCAGAAGAAAGCTTATGTGTTTTCCTTTAACCCCCTTTTTGTCGCTTAGTGGGATGCGAGTGGGATATCTATAAAAAAAATGTTTTGTAACTCAAGACATACAATTTTTTACTTTTTTTTGAAAAATCAAAAACCTTTTTGACTTTTTTTTTCCAAAATGGACTCTTTTTTTATTAATTTTTTTTTCTCAAAAGAAAGCTTAGGTCTTTTCCTTTAAAACCTTTTTGGTCGCTTAGTGGGATGCGAGTGGGATATCTATCAAAATAAATGTTTTGTAACTCAAGACAAAGGTTTTTAAATTTGCACTATTTTAATTTTTTTCATATTTGTGTGTAAACTTTAAAAATTAAACTTACGCAGAGAAACTAGACACATTAGCCTTTCCGATGGTATGTAACATACCCAACTAAAATTTCATAGCCTCGATACTGTAATACCCATAATATGTTAACCTCAGGAATAAAAATCACTTTTTTTCTATGGAAATGTTGAATAATTAAATTTTGTTATTTATTTGTAATAATAATTAATTTAATATATAATAATAATAATAATAATAATAATAATAATAATAATAATAATAATAATAATAATAATAATAATAATAATAATAATAATAATAATAATAATAATAATAATAATAATAATAATAATAATAATAATAATAATAATAATAATAATAATAATAATAATAATAATAATAATAATAATAATAATAATAATAATAATAATAATAATAATAATAATAATAATAATAA